>NC_091317.1:11165399-11167899 GCF_038502225.1 Cherax quadricarinatus
ACTGGAAAACCTCATGCATCAATATGTCAGGGACACTACCAGAGAGAGAGAGGGGAGGATGAACCAGCAAGGTTGGACCTTGTGTTCACCCTGAGCAGTTCAGACATTGAGGAATCATGTATGAGAGGCCCCTTGGAGCTAGCGATCATGTGGTTCTGTGCTTTGACTACATAGTAGAGCTACAAGTGGAGAGAGGTAACAGGAACTAGGCTGGGAAAGGCCAAACTATAAAAGGGGGGACTACACAGGTATGAGAACTTCCTGCAGGAGGTTCAGTGGGACAGAGAACTGACAGGAAAATCAGTAAACGAAATGATGGAATATGTAGCAACAAAATGCAAGGAGGCAGAGGAAAGGTTTGTTCCCAAGGGAAACAGAAATAATAGGAAGACCACAACGAGTCCTTGGTTTACCCGAAGGTGTAGGGAGGCAAAAACTAAGTGCACTAGAGAATGGAAAAGGTACAGAAGGCAGAGAACCCAGGAAAATAAAGAGATTAGTCGGAGAGCCAGAAACGAGTATGCACAGATAAGGAGGGAGGTCCAGCGACAGTATGAAAATGACATAGCGTCAAAAGTCAAGTCTGACTCGAAGCTGTTGTATAGCCACATCAGGAGGAAGACAGCAGACAAGGATCAGGCAATCAGGCTGAGGAAAGAACGTGGGGAGCTCACAAGAAACGACCAAGAAGTACGCGAGTAGCTCAACGTGAGGTTTAAGGAAGTATTTACAGTGAAGACAGGAAGGACTCCAAGACAATCAGAGACACAGAGGGAATACACCAACAAGTGTTGGATGACATACATACAATGAGGAGGAGGTGAAGAAGCTGCTAAGCGAACTTGACACCTCAAAGGCGATGGGACCAGACAACATCTCCCCATGGGTCCTTAGAGAGGGAGCAGAGATATTGTGTGTGCCTCTTACCACAATCTTCAACACATCCCTTGAAACTGGGCAACTACCTGAGGTATGGAAGATGGCAAATGTAGTCCCATTTTTAAAAAAGGAGACAGAAATGAGGCACTAAACTACAGACCTGTGTCACTGACGTGTATAGTATGCAAGGTCATGGAGAAGATTATCAGGAGGAGAGTGGTGGGGCACCTGGAAAGGAACAAGTGTATAAATGACAACCAGCACGGTTTCAGGGAAGGCAAATCCTGTGCCACAAACCTACTGGAGTTTTATGACAAGGTGACAGAAGTAAGACAAGAGAGAGAGGGGTGGATCGACTGCATATTTTTGGACTGCAAGAAGGCCTTTGACACAGTTCCTCACAAGAGATTAGTGCAGAAGCTAGAGCATCAGGCGCATATAACAGGAAGGGCACTGCAATGGATCAGAGAATACCTGACAGGGAGGCAACAACGAGTCATGGTACGTGAACGAGGTATCACAGTGGGCACCTGTGACGAGCGGGGTCCCACAGGGGTCAGTCCTAGGACCAGTGCTGTTTTTGGTATATGTGAACGACATGACAGAAGGGATAGACTCAGAAGTGTCCTTGTTTGCAGATGATGTGAAGTTAATGAGAAGAATTAAATCGGACGAGGATCAGGCAGGACTACAAAGAGACCTGGACAGGCTGGAGCCTGGTCCAGCAACTGGCTTCTCGAATTTAATCCTGCCAAATGCAAAGTCATGAAGATCGAGGTAAAGCAAAGAAGACCGCAAACAGAGTATAGCCTAGGTAGCCAAAGACTACGAACCTCACTCAAGGAAAAAGAATCTTGGGATGAATATAATACCGAGCATATCTCCTGAGACGCACATCAATCAAATAATTGCTGCAGCATATGGGTGTCTGGCAAACCTGAGAATAACATTCCGACACCTCAGTAAGGAATCGTTTCAGGAACCTGTACACCGTGTGTGTCAGACCCATACTGGAGTATGCAGCACCAGTTTGGAACCCACAGCTGGTCAAGCACATCAGGAAATTAGAGAAAGTACAAAGGTTTGCAACAAGACTAGTCCCAGAGCTAAGGAGCATGTTCTACGAGGAGAGGTTAAGGGAAATCGACTTGACAAAACTGGAGGACAGGAGGGTCAGGGGAGACATGATAACGACATATAAAATACTGCGTGGAATAGACAAGGTGGACAAAGACTGGATGTTCCAGGGAGGGGACAGAAACAAGAGGCCACAATTGGAAGTTAAAGACTCAGATGAATCAAAGGGAGGTTAGGAAGTATTTCTTCAGTCATAGAGTAGTCAGGCAGTGGAATAGCCTAGAAAGTGACGTAGTGGAGGCAGGAACCATACATAGTTTTAAGGCGAGGTATGATAAAGCTCATGGAGCAGGGAGAGAGAGGACCTAGTAGCAATCAGTGAAGAGGCGGGGCCAGGAGCTGTGACTCGACCCCTGCAACCACAAATAGGTGAGTACAAATAGGTGAGTACACACATACACACACACACACACACACATACACACACACACACTCACACACACACACACTCACACATACACACACACATGTGCCTAGGACAAAA
>NC_091317.1:11172899-11245399 GCF_038502225.1 Cherax quadricarinatus
CTGCTATGCGAACTTGACACCTCAAAGGCGGTAGGACCAGACAACATCTCTCCGTGGGTCCTTAAAGAGGGAGCAGAGACATTGTGTGTGCCATTAACAAAGATCTTCAACACATCATTTGAAACTGGGCAACTCCCTGAGGTATGGAAGTTGGCAAATGTAGTCCCAATTTTTAAAAAGGGAGACAGACATGAGGCACTAAACTACAGACCTGTATCACTAACGTGTATAGTATGCAAGGTCATGGAGAAGATCATCAGGAGGAGAGTGGTGGAGACCCTGGAAAGAAACAAGTGTATAATTGACAACCAGCATGGTTTCAGGGAGGGAAAATCCTGTGTCACAAACCTATTAGAGTTTTATGACAAGGTGACAGAAGTAAGACAAGAGAGAGAGGGGTGGATCGACTGCATTTTTTTGGACTGCAAGAAGGCCTTCGACACAGTTCCTCACAAGAGGTTACTGCAAAAGCTAGAGGATCAGGCACACATAACATTAAAGGCACTGCAATGGATAAGAGAATACCTTACAGGGAGGCAACAACGAGTCATGGTACGTGATGAGGTGTCAAAGTGGGCGCCTGTGACAAGCGGGGTTCCACAGGGGTCAGTCCTAGGACCTGTGCTGTTCTTGGTATATGTGAATGACATAACAGAAGGGATAGACTCAGAAGTGTCCTTGTTTGCGGACGATGTGAAGTTAATGAGAAGAATCAAATCGGATGAGGATCAGGCAGGACTACAAAGAGACCTGGACAGGCTACAAGCCTGGTCCGGCAACTGGCTCCTTGAGTTTAACCCCGCCAAATGCAAAGTCATGAAGATTGGGGAAGGGCAAAGAAGACCGCGGACACAATATAGTTTAGATGGCCAAAATTTGCAAACCTCACTCAAGGAAAAAGATCTGGGGGTGCACACACACACAAGTGAAGTGAATGTCAAAGCAGCAACATAATCGAGTAAATTTCAGTTTTAATTTCGTCAAGCAGAAGCGTGTCATAGACAAGGTCAAGATGCAGCCACAGTATCTCGTGGGACGTTTTATAATCCCTGGAATGTACGGATGACATTAGTTGTGTTCTTATGGGATCATTAACTAATGAATATAAATACAATTCGCCAAATAAAAAGTATTTTTGTGTTGAAAGACAATGCAGCAGATGGTATATCACAAACCGAAGCACTTTCCATTGATCTATAGTACCATGTTGTGTTATGCGTCAGTTCAGTGCAGTCCAGTCAAGATGACGATTATAATACATAAACAATGGTACTTTTACCTTCGACACTAGATCATAGGTGTACTCTATGCAGATAAATATATGTTAAACCTAACTGTAAACATCATTTACAGAGATAGAATTATGTGAAGTCTCTCAGCTCCAGCAGTGAAAATTCACCAGTACAGTGAAGTTCAACATTATGGTGTTTACCATAGAGGTGAGACAGTGTCTGGTGGTGTGATCATTTGATGCTCCACACGATATTTTATTCAATCTGAAATGTTAGATGACTGCAAAACTTGAATGACCAGATCAGTTATAGAAAGACTGATTAATCACTTGAGTTCTGGCTAGCAGTGCTTCCTACCAGTTCAGATGACATGCGTGCAACATCTGGTTATCTTTATTGTAGACGTTTCGCCATCCAGTGGCTTTATCAATACAAATTCTTGGACATAAGAAATCAGAAGAACTATATACTGTATTGATAAAGCCACTGGATGGCGAAACGTCTACAATAAAGATAACCAGATGTTGCACAAGTGTCTTAACTTTCATCTTGTCGGTATTGTACACTGTCTTGCACAGATGACATGCAACAAAAATGGAAAAATGTTCCATAACAGAGAGCTTAACAAGCTGCATTGCTAATTAAAGCTCGACCTTGCTCTCTGTGCACGCCACATAGTACACTCAGGAGGAACCCGTAAACCTATAAACATCAGACAGAAATTTGGGAATGAGACGTAATAATCTTTGATTATAGAAAAGAAAAGGGGATTCATTTCCTCAGATCAAGAATCAATTGGACAGAATGAAGATGCTTTCTCTGAACGAATTTCTTAAGCAAGTAAAACCAATCTATTGGCTGCCACCTATATGAAGAATCTGTTAGGTTTTTAAAGCATTTCAGTGAAGAACACGTTATAACAGTGTTAATGATTGCTGAGTATGTGAGTGAAGAACACGTTATAACAGTGTTAATGATTGCTGAGTGTGTATGTGAGTGAAGAACACGTTATAACAGTGTTAATGATTGCTGAGTATGTGAGTGAAGAACACGTTATAACAGTGTTAATGATTGCTGAGTGTGTATGTGAGTGAAGAACACGTTATAACAGTGTTAATGATTGCTGAGTGTGTATGTGAGTGAAGAACACGTTATAACAGTGTTAATGATTGCTGAGTGTGTATGTGAGTGAAGAACACGTTATAACAGTGTTAATGATTACTGAGTGTGTATGTGAGTGAAGAACACGTTATAACAGTGTTAATGATTGCTGAATATGTGAGTGAAGAGCACGTTATAACAGTGTTAATGATTGCTGAGTATGTATGTGAGTGAAGAACACGTTATAACAGTGTTAATGATTGCTGAGTATGTGAGTGAAGAACACGTTATAACAGTGTTAATGATTGCTGAGTATGTGAGTGAAGAACACGTTATAACAGTGTTAATGATTGCTGAGTGTGTATGTGAGTGAAGAACACGTTATAACAGTGTTAATGATTGCTGAGTATGTGAGTGAAGAACACGTTATAACAGTGTTAATGAGTGCTGAGTATGTGAGTGAAGAACACGTTATAACAGTGTTAATGATTGCTGAGTATGTGAGTGAAGAACACGTTATAACAGTGTTAATGATTGCTGAGTGTGTATGTGAGTGAAGAACACGTTATAACAGTGTTAATGTTAATGAGTGCTGAGTGTGTATGTGAGTGAAGAACACGTTATAACAGTGTTAATAAGTGTGTATGTGAGTGAAGAACACGTTATAACAGTGTTAATGAGTGCTGAGTGTGTATGTGAGTGAAGAACACGTTATAACAGTGTTAATGAGTGCTGAGTGTGTATGTGAGTGAAGAACACGTTATAACAGTGTTAATGATTGCTGAGTGTGATTGCTGTGTATGTGAGTGAAGAACACGTTATAACAGTGTTAATGATTGCTGAGTGTGTATGTGAGTGAAGAACACGTTATAACAGTGTTAATGATTGCTGAGTATGTGAGTGAAGAACACGTTATAACAGTGTTAATGATTGCTGAGTGTGTATGTGAGTGAAGAACACGTTATAACAGTGTTAATGATTGCTGAGTATGTGAGTGAAGAACACGTTATAACAGTGTTAATGATTGCTGAGTGTGTATGTGAGTGAAGAACACGTTATAACAGTGTTAATGATTGCTGAGTGTGTATGTGAGTGAAGAACACGTTATAACAGTGTTAATGATTGCTGAGTATGTGAGTGAAGAACACGTTATAACAGTGTTAATGATTGCTGAGTGTGTATGTGAGTGAAGAACACGTTATAACAGTGTTAATGATTGCTATGTGAGTGAAGAACACGTTATAACAGTGTTAATGATTGCTGAGTATGTGAGTGAAGAACACGTTATAACAGTGTTAATGATTGATGATGTATGTGAGTGAAGAACACGTTATAACAGTGTTAATGATTGCTGAGTGTATATGTGAGTGAAGAACACGTTATAACAGTGTTAATAAGTGCTGAGTGTAAGAACAGTTATAACATTGTTATAATGTTAAGAACACATTATAACATTGTTATAATGTTAAGAACACATTATAACATTGTTATAATGTTAAGAACACATTATAACAGTTCTGAGACTGATGAAGTTATAACTTGATAAAGTTTATTTTCTTCACCATTATAAATTGTACATCACACAGTGTATTTCCTCAGATATTAATATTTGGTACTTTAGATAATATTACTGGTACCTGATGTGTTGTAGGCAGTGAACATTGTTCAATCGTTCCGTATCACCTGAAAACATCGAACTACAAGATCAGTTAGAAATAACTGATCTTGTAGTGGAACATTTACATGTTCCGCTTAATGTTCATGAATGGTTGTTAATTATGTGTACTTATTCGAGTGTATTTACATGTGCCAGCAAACATTCAGCTTCTTGAATCTTAACAAGTCAAAGATTCCAGAAAAGATTTTATGTCATTTTATACTCCATTGTGCGACTAGAAATTACAATAATTATTCACAAAACTTCCTTTGCTATATTAAATTACAAAGTATTAATGTTTTAAAAAATAGGTGATAATTTGTGCTATTTAAAAAGGTGAAGAAAAGACATTCTTTGCAGGACAGTGTTTTCATTGAACAACGTTTTGATCTATGTTGATCTTTGTTCAGTAACTTGGTCAGTCACTGCACTCTGTGTCAATGTGTGTTAATGTACTGTACACTCCCATACCCACTCAGTATTCTTTAACAATGTGTGATAGTGTACTCTGCACTCTCACACACACTCAACACACTTTAACACTGTGTAATAATCGGCTCAACACTCACCCACTAAACACTTTTTAACAATGTGCAATAATATGATGTACACTCACACACTCGGCAACAAAACAGCTTCGTATCAGACGAAAAAACAGGAACTGTTATAGTACATTTGAGGGGGACGTTGAGAGCTGTGAACCCCAAACACAGCATTTCCTCAAAGAGGAACTTAACTCTTCAAATGTAGCCTCACCATGGAGCATTACCCATATATGATATTAGAACAAATGTTTTAATATCTTTATATATAGACAGATGTAATTACAGAGAGGGACACACAGAATCTGTGCTGAGTAAATACATCCACCCGGGTAGACTCGTACCGTAGTCCAGCCAGAAGAGAAGAACTTCTCGTCCGGTTACACCACCATGGTGAGGCCAGTTATTTTAAATTATTTTCTTATATTTATATGCCATAGTTTTTAATCTGTTAAAATTAATTTTATGCATCTTCCTGTATCTTTTGTGTTAACATGTATAACAGTTTGGTGTATGTATATATGGTGTTACTATGTATAACAGCGTATCTCTAGTGTTATTATACATATTATAGTGAGCGAAATGTTCTTACAACAAAGATACTTCACGATGTATAAGAATCTCAGTGAAACAAATAATGTATATTTGTACCTTGTTTGTTTTGTTAAGAGAAAAGTAAATAATGAATCTGAATGTCACAGGAAGTCAGTTAGAAATAATAATTACATGGTGTGAACAGAGGTAATATGAGTGTATGTTACTGAAGAACACATTATAACAGTGTTAATGAGTGTTGGGGTAACTCCATGCATGCACTGCCCATATATAATATCAATATACAGGTAGATATAATAACAGGGAGGTTACAAAGAAATCTTTGTATCCTCCCATGTTATTACATGTGATCATTGTATCCCTGTAAACCTGGTCCAGCCAGAAGAGAGGAACCTCCCAGCCAGCCAGACCATCTGTTTTTCATCTGATCCTTTTATTTATGTGTTATATTTATTTTTGGGGGATTTTGCTATGTATAACAGGATGATCATTGTATCTCTTGTGTTACTATGTATCTCAGCTTGATCCCTGTATCTCTGGTGTTACAATGTACAGCAATGTGATCACTGTATCTCTGGTATTAGTGTGTAAAACAACGTAATCTTTGTATCTCTGGCGCTGCTGTGAATAAGTGTGATATTTGTATCTCTGGTGTTACTATGTATAAGAAAGTGATCTTCATGTATATTTTGTTACTAAGGATAACAGAGATCACTACGATACTGTGTGGTCAGTGCATTCCCGGCTCTTATGTTAAGGTCACATGTGTGCTTGTGTGTGTGCACCAAACGATTAGTGATTTTCCGTCTGGCCTTCGAGCTAAAAGAATGCTGAAAATGCGTGAGAGCCGTAAAGTATATTTACACATTCCTTAAAATACTTCAAGAAAATATCAATGCGCTTTGAGAGGAACAAAAGAACATATTGTTTAGTGTAGTGTAGTTGAAAGTTAAAGCAGTAATTGTACAGCTGGTACTGGGGAACCTTCCCATGGCACCGTAAACAAGGATTGTTGGTGATGAAAGATTGAATGTAAAACATTGGGAGAAGGTCAGTAAGATCAATGGTTACAACGAAAAATTCCAAACACTGAAATCAAATTAATTAAGTGTTGAAAACTACGAGAAAATATAGGTGAGTACACACGCACGAGCACACGCACACATATACACGAGCGCACATACGCACACACACACACACATTTTCTTGGACTGCAAGAAGGCGTTTGACACAGTTCCACACAAGAGATTAGTGCAAAAACTGGAGGACCAAGCAGGGATAACAGGGAAGGCACTACAATGGATCAGGGAATACTTGTCAGGAAGACAGCAGCGAGTCATGGTACGTGGCGAGGTGTCAGAGTGGGCACCTGTGACCAGCGGGGTCCCACAGGGGTCAGTCCTAGGACCAGTGCTGTTTCTGGTATTTGTGAACGACATGACGGAAGGAATAGACTCCGAAGTGTCCCTGTTTGCAGATGACGTGAAATTGATAAGAAGAATTCATTCGATCGAAGACCAGGCAGAACTACAAAGGGATCTGGACAGGCTGCAGACCTGGTCCAGCAATTGGCTCCTGGAGTTCAACCCCACCAAGTGAAAAGTCATGAAGATTTGGGATGGGCAAAGAAGACCGCAGACGGAGTACAGTCTAGGGGGCCAGAGACTACAAACCTCACTCAAGAAAAAAGATCTTGGGGTGAGTATAACACCAGGCACATCTCCTGAAGTGCACATCAACCAAATAACTGCTGCAGCATATGGGCGCCTAGCAAACCTCAGAACAGCATTCCGACATCTTAATAAGGAATCGTTCAGGACCCTGTACACCGTGTACGTTAGGCCCACATTGGAGTATGCGGCACCAGTATGTGGTCACAGACCGGGCCGCGGGGGCGTTGACCCCCGGAACTCTCTCCAGGTAAACACCTAGCCAAGCACGCAAAGAAACTAGAAAAAGTGCAAAGGCTTGCAGCAAGACTAGTTCCAGAGCTAAGAGGTATGTCCTACGAGGTTAAGGGAAATCAACCTGACGACACTGGAGGACAGGAGAGATAGGGGGGACATGATAACGACATACAAAATACTGAGATGAATTGACAAAGTGGACAAAGACAGGATGTTCCAGAGATAGGACACAGCAACAAGGGGACACAGTTGGAAGTTGAAGACACAGATGAATCACAGGGATGTTAGGAAGTATTTCTTCAGCCACAGAGTAGTCAGGAAGTGGAATAGATTGGGAAGCGATGTAGTGGAGGCAGGATTCATACATAGCTTTAAGCAGAGGTATGATAAAGCTCACGGTTCAGGGAGAGTGACCTAGTAGAGACAGGTGAAGAGGCGGGGCCAGGAGCTTGGACTCGACCCCTGCAAACTCAACTAGATGAGTACAACTAGGTGAGTACACACACACACACACACACACACACACACACACACACACACACACACACACACACACACACACACACACACACACACACACACACACACACACACACACACACACACACACACACACACACACACAAAGTCAGTACACGATGTGATGGCCTACGTAACAAAATGCAAGAAGGCATAGGGAAGGTTTGTTCTCAAGGCTACCAGAAATAATGGGAAGACCAGAATGAGCCCTTGGTTTACCAGCAGGTGTAGGGAGGCAAAAACTAACAGCGCTAGATAATGGAAAAAGTACAGAAGGCAAAAGACCCAGAAAAACAAAGAAATTAGTCGACGAGCCAGAAACGACTATGCACAGATATGGAGGGAGGCCCAGCAGCAGTATGAAAACGACATAGCATCGAAAGTTAAGTCTGACCCGAAACTGCTTTATAGCCACATCAGGAGGAAGACGACAGTCAAGGACCAGGTAATCAGGCTGAGGAAAGAAGGTGGGGGAGCTCACAAGAAATGATCAAGAAGTATGTGAAGAGCTTAACACGAGATTAAAGGAAGTATTTACAGTGGAAGCAGAAGGAACACTGGGAAGACAAAACAGAGGAGTACAACGAAAAAGGGATAAACCAACAAGTGTTGGATGAAATACGCACAACTGAGGAAGAGGTGAAGAAGCTCCTAAGTGAACTTGATACCTCAAAGGCGGTGGGACCAGAAAACATCTCTCCGTGAGTCCTTAGAGAGGGAGCAGAGACACTGTGTGTGCCACTAACCACAATCATGAAAACATCCCTTGAAACTGGGCAACTACCTAAGATATGGAAGACGGCGAATGTAGTCCCCATCTTTAAGAAAGGAGGCAGAAACGAGGCACTAAACTATAGATCAGAGTCACTAAAGTATAGTATGCAAAGTCATGGAGAAGATTGTCAGGAGGAGAGTGGTGGAGCACCTGGAACGGAACAAGATTATAAACGACAACCAGCACGGATTCATGGAAGGTAAATCCTGTGTCACAAACCTACTGGAGTTTTATGACAAGGCAAGTAAGATATGAGAGGGAGGGGTGGGTTGACTGCAAGAAGGCCTTCGACACAGTTCCTCACAAGAGATTAGTGCAGAAGCTACAGGATCAGGCACACATAACAGGAAGGGCACTGCAATGGATCAGAGAATACCTGACAGGGAGACAAGAGCGAGTCACGGTACGTGATGAGGTATTGTGTATGAAAGAGCAAGTATTGTGTATGAAAGAGGAAGTATTTTGTATGAAAGATCAAGTATTTTGTATGAAAGATCAAGTATTGTGTATGAAAGAGCAAGTATTGAAAGAGGAAGTGTATGAAAGAGCAAGTATTGTGTATGAAAGAGCAAGTATTGTGTATGTGTATGATCAAGTATTTTGTAGAGATCAAGTATTGTGTATGAAAGTAGTTTGTGTATGAAAGAGTATAAGTAAATTGTGTATGAAAGAGCAAGTATTGTGTATGAAAGAGCAAGTATTGTGTATGAAAGAGTAAGTAAAGACGAGAAAGGTACACTACGCTGCTGGAACAATACACAAATAACCCGCACTAAACCAGCGCCTCTAGAATGTGAGGTATTTAGATTCAGTTCAAGCATTGGGAGGATAATTTCAATTCCTTGGATCAAGTGCCAATCACCAGCATCAAGGCAAAATAATAGGGTAATGGAAAAATATTACTTTTATATTACGAGATTAAAAGCAGCAAAATTGCAGCTATACACCTGATTACCACCATCAGCCTCCTCCCTCACCCTGGGGTAATACCACCATCAGCCTCCTCCCTCACCCTGGGGTAATACCACCATCAGCCTCCTCCACTGCGCTAGCCAAGGATTCGAACCCATGTTGTACTGGCCTTCCTCATGGTAAGCGAGAACCTTATGACGCTTTAAACCACAGGACCACCAAACCCTAGAAGAATGGCGTAGCCAGCACACAGCTAGCTGTTGGGTCACCATCTCCGTATGCCCTCGGATGGCGGCCCAACAGCTAGCTGTGTGCTGGCTGCGCCATTCTTGTAGGGTTGGGTGGTCCTGTGGTTTAAAGTGTCATGTGGTTCTCGCTTACCATGAGGCAGGCCAGTATAACATGGGTTCGAATCCTTGGCTAGCGCAGTGTTGTTATTGATCAATACCACTCGTTCGTGGTTACATTAATTATATATATATATATATATATATATATATATATATATATATATATATATATATATATATATATATATATATATATATATATATATATATATATATATATACTATTCCGAGCAGGTACGAATTATAGATTTTGCTGAAATAGTTAAAAAACTATGAATCATTAAAATCAGAACATATACTGGAGTACTCCTTTTGTGATCGGTTATAAACCTTTACTAATGATGGTCTTCACTAAAACACAACACGACATTCACTCTGAGATGTAACATTTTCTTTAGCAAATTGTTTCCGATGAAATAACTAGAAAGAGCTTCGTCAGATCAGCTTCAGTTGGAAGTAGTGTTATATTAATTTTGAGAAAAAAAATTGTATTTCTTTTTTTCAGAGAAGGTTCCAACATTTTTCTTTAAACAGAAAATAAAATACTCTATTTCATATAATTTCTGAGTGTGGCTTCTTATGAGCTTCAAACTTTCCTCAACTCAACATTTAAGTGGCTTCAAGCCTAATGTACTTACAAGTATTTTAGAATATTTGCCTCTATAATTTCTCCGATAGATTTTTATTAAATTTTGGCTGTGTATTTCCTAATTTACCACTTTTATTGAAGAAATTTGGTTATTAATACCCATATGACGATTTGTGAAAGTTGCTTTTGATTCCCTTCGAACCTTCAAAGGTAATATTTAAATGCATTACCAACATCATTGTAGCAGCGAGCAGCGAGACACAGAACAACCTGGTTATTGTAGCAGCGAGCAGCGAGACACACAACAACCTGGTTATTGTAGCAGCGAGCAGCGAGACACACAACCTGGTTATTGTAGCAGCGAGCAGCGAGACACACAACCTGGTTATTGTAGCAGCGAGCAGCGAGACACACAACAACCTGGTTATTGAATACTGGGACACCTTTCTAGTGTTCTATTTTTTCGAACTTTTTGGTTTTATTTTGCTCATAACTCGAGGCCTCATTCAATATGCTTCAGAATATCAACAGTTGTGCCGGGTCACAAGGCCAGAATCTTGGAACAACTGGCATGCACAACTGTCCTCTGATGACCAAAGTTGTTGTACTTGTTCCCAACATCCTGGAAAAGCTGATAACTTCCACAACCCTGAGTGACACAGCGTCAAACTTACAAAAAAAGGTGTCTGTTAAGTACGATGGCGGCGGAGAGTGAAATTCAAGCGTTTAGGTCAGGATTCGCATTTTATGTGCAAAATAATATGAGTTTTTATTCCCTTCAAATCACGTTAAATATAATTCTGTTTTCCAGTTTGAGAGGTTTTAACATTTAATGCGTGATGTATCTTACAGCCAGAATACAGTAATCATTCAGCTTTGTTTGTGTGTTTGCAATTTGCACCGCTGCTGTGGTTTCTAATACTGAAGATTCGTGATATTATTTGGTGGGATGAGTCTTCATTTATCATTCAGTAACTCAAGAAAAATTCTTCTCATCGCTTCCAAATATTAATGATGATATATTCTTTAAGAAGGTTTATAACCAAGAAGGTTGATAACCAAGAAGGTTGATAACCAAGAAGGTTGATAACCAAGAAGGTTGATAACCAAGAAGGTTGATAACCAAGAAGGTTGATAAACAAGAAGGTTGATAACCAAGAAGGTTGATAACCAAGAAGGTTGATAACCAAGAAGGTTGATAACCAAGAAGGTTGATAACCAAGAAGGTTGATAACCAAGAAGGTTGATAACCAAGAAGGTTGATAAACAAGAAGGTTGATAACCAAGAAGGTTGATAACCAAGAAGGTTGATAACAAGAAGGTTGATAACCAAGAAGGTTGATAACCAAGAAGGTTGATAACCAAGAAGGTTGATAACCAAGAAGGTTGATAAACAAGAAGGTTGATAACCAAGAAGGTTGATAACCAAGAAGGTTGATAACCAAGAAGGTTGATAACCAAGAAGGTTGATAACCAAGAAGGTTGATAACCAAGAAGGTTGATAACCAAGAAGGTTGATAACCAAGAAGGTTGATAACCAAGAAGGTTGATAAACAAGAAGGTTGATAACCAAGAAGGTTGATAACCAAGAAGGTTGATAACCAAGAAGGTTGATAACCAAGAAGGTTGATAACCAAGAAGGTTGATAACCAAGAAGGTTGATAACCAAGAAGGTTGATAACCAAGAAGGTTGATAACCAAGAGGGATGATAACCAGGAAGGTTGATAACCAAGAAGGATGATAACCAAGAAGGTTCATAACCATGGGAGTTGATAACCAAGAAGGCTGATAACCGAGAAGGCTGATAATCAAGAAGGTTGATAACCAAGAAGGTTGATAACCAAGAAGATTGATAACCAAGAAAGTTGATAACCAAGAAGGCTGATAACCGAGAAGGCTGATAACCAAGAAGGTTGATAACCAAGAAGATTGATAACGAAGAAGATTGATAACCAAGAAGGTTGATAACCAAGAAGGTTGATAACGAAGAAGATTGATAACCAAGAAGGTTGATAACCAAGAAGGTTGATAACCAAGAAGGTTGATAACAAAGAAGGTTGATAACCAAGAAGGTTGATAACCAAGAAGGTTGATAACCAAGAAGGTTGATAACCAAGAAGGTTGATAACCAAGAAGGTTGATAACCAAGAAGGTTGATAACCAAGAAGGCTGATAACCGAGAAGGCTGATAACCAAGAAGGTTGATAACCAAGAAGGTTGATAACCAAGAAGGTTGATAACCAAGAAGGTTGATAACCAAGAAGGTTGATAACCAAGGTTGATAACCAAGAAGGTTGATAACCAAGAAGGTTGATAACCAAGAAGGCTGATAACCGAGAAGGCTGATAACCAAGAAGGTTGATAACCAAGAAGGTTGATAACCAAGAAGGTTGATAACCAAGAAGGTTGATGTGGCATGCAAAGAGTACGTAACCTTTATTCGGCGCATGGACACACCCTCATTTACAGGCTATCTCCCCCAACCAGCGAACCAGGTTGCTAAGAGTTGATGATGGGGCCCCATCGTTCAACTAGTGACCAGGTTCTAGCCAATAAGAAGGTGGGATTGACAATCGCAGAGGTTATGTGGATACCGCTCTCCTGTCTGCCCTTGTCATTCCCATTCTAGAGCTGGTTGAAGCACGGTCTGCTATCTTGTGGCTTCTATTTCTGCCTTGCTTACCGTGGAGTGCACTATATTTATCACTGTACATAGTGTACATATTGCTGTTCTAAATTGGTGAAGGATAATATAAGTCTAAACTTTTTTCTACTGTGTTTATTTGCTCCCATTACACCTGGGATAACAGGCCATTTGAAATCCTAGGTTGTAATATGGGTAGCCTGTCCGAGAGCTGGACTTAGAGAAACGGTTGAGCTTAGGGTGAAGCTTGTAGCAGGAACATTGTGTAGCTTGCTGTTTCGCTTCGCTTTACAAATTTTGCGTGTCAGTTGCTTATGATCAGCCTTGCTATTGTGTGATCGTTCAACAGCTCGCTACTAGCTTGTTCAGTGTGCTCGCTTCGCTACGGTCAATCTTGTGTGCAGTCGGCTTTGCTTGTATGCGTATTCTGCAATCGTACTGTGCATAGCTAAGCGTGTTCTGCAAATTAACGTGTTACGTTGGGGTATTCGTACTGTGCATAGCGAATAACTTATGCCACCTAGACGAGTCAGACGCCTGGTGTCGGCATATACTTTGCATAACCTACCTAAATTGTCCCTACAGCGTTGTTGGCAAATTGCTCGTTCCATTGGCATTCCCTATAAACGCACTCTCACAGCTGCGCAACTGCGTTCACTTATTGCTGACATACTTATTGAAGAAGAGATGGCACATCAAACTCCTCCCTCTACGGGAGCTAGGGAAAAAACTCTTATGTTCTCGCATGAGGAAGATGATACACCTACGGAGCAAAATGGTCAGTATGGTGCAGCTGGGTTGTCTCAAGGTGAATCAGCGTCGTTGGCACTTGAGCTGGCAAAAATCACGCTGGAGCAAACTAGGGAACAGAGAGCATTCGCAAGGGAAGAATTTGATAGGGAAAGAGAAAGGAGGCAGTTTTCGCATTCTGTAAACGATTTCAGTTTACAAAAAGCAGTACAGCTTGTTCCCCGCTTCAATGAGGCCGAACCAGAGCAATTTTTCGAAAGCTTCGAAAATCAGGCTCGAGCCTTGAGGTGGCCGGAACAGCACTGGGCAGCGTTGGTTCATACAGCATTATTGGGTAAGGCACAGGAATTTACGTCGGTATTAACTGACGCTGAATTCTCTGATTATCAAGTAGTGAAGACCACAGTGTTGGGAGCATATACATGTATCCCAGCTAAATATCGTAAGACCTTCAAATTGAACAGGCGGCAGCTTGGTCAATCCCTGGTGGACTTTGTGAGACAGCAAACCAAAGCTTTTACCAGCTGGTATAAAGCGAGTGGTGTCTCTAACTTTGAGGAGCTGGTGCAGCTTATTCTGATTGATAACCTGCTGGAGTCTGTGGGACCAGAGGTTCGTGTCTTTCTGCAGGATCGTGACTTAACCACTGCATTGGAGGCGGCCAGGTTGGCTGATACCTTCGAAACGAACCGCTCCTTGTCCGAGCGGTCCCGTCTCTCTTTTCAACAGTCTGGCGTGAGCAGAGATCGACAACATTGGAGAATGAAGTGCCAGCCGGAGGGAGAGCGTCTACGTCATCCAACCAAGTCACCTGGTGAGCCACGCTTCTCAACATATGGTCCCCCTGCGGAGAGGCAAACTACTTATGGAGCATCTCGACAACAATATCCAGAGAGGCACCAGCCAGAACGACACCACTTGCAACGTCATCAGGGAGTAAAGGGCAAGCCTGTCGTCTGCTTCAGGTGCAATAAAGTAGGTCACATCAGTTCCAACTGCCCCCAAAAACCTCAACCCATCGGGAAAATCTCTAATATCCCTAGTAACATGTCCCCTAGAGAAGTAGAAAAAGGTATGGCCCCTTATTATTGCGAAAGTCTTATTTCCCTTCAGGAAAACTCAGAACCAACTAAAGTAAATACCTTTAGAGATACTGGAGCATATTGCTCACTTGTCAGAGAAGGAATATTACCCCTTTCAGAGAATACTTCCTTGAATTCCTCAGTTTTATTGGAAGCCTATGGAGGAGCTATATATTCAGTTCCTTTGCATAAAATTTATGTACAGTGCAAATATTACACTGGGTACTTGACTGTAGGTATCTCAAAAGGATTTCCCATGAAAAATGCCATGTTATTACTGGGTAATAACATTACTACTGTACTTCGTGTCCTGAACCTATAATGATTAATGCTTCTCCAGTGTTGGCCATAACTCAGGCAACATCCCAAGGGTTGTCTGGGGAGAATGTTGACCTATCCTTGGACGACTCCGATCTCGGAATAGCCACGTTGTTTTATGAGACACACCGGCCGGAGTCTCGTAAATCAAGTGAACAGACCCCGATCAAGCCTTCCTATTCCCAGGTTGCAGGATTGCCAGATGTCTCTGTTTCCATGCCCGAGGGACTGTCCTTCCGGGAGGAACAACGAAAGGACCCTTCTTTAAAATTCGCTTTTCAGGCAGCTATGGGTAAATCCTCTTGGGGTCATCCAGTCAAGTATGAAGTTAAAAATGATTATTTGGTTTGCACTGAGACTGGTAAGGAGAAAGAGGGCCGGCAATTATACGACAGGTTAGTGGTTCCAACCAAGTATAGACCTCAGATATTAAATATAGCTCATAATACGTCATTAGGTCACTTAGGAATTACAAAAACCTTGTATAGAATCACAAAAGAATTTTATTGGCCAAAATTAAAGAAAGATGTGAAGAATCATATTAGGTGTTGCCGAGAATGTCAGCAAGTTGGAAAACCTGGACATTCCATTAAACCTGCACCTCTCCAACCCATACCTGCTGATGGAGAACCTTTTGCAGATTTAATTATAGATTGTGTAGGTCCACTACCTAAGTCAAAGTCTGGAAATCAGTATTTATTTACAATTATGGATAAAGTAACCAGATATCCTGAAGCGATCCCAATGCGTAGTATCAATACTAAAGCTATTCTCAAAGCTTTAACAAAATTAATTTCTTGTTTTGGCATTCCTAAAACTATACAAAGTGATCAAGGTACTAACTTCACTGCCAAAGCATTTAGGGAAGTATTAACTAGGTTAGGGATAATTCACAACTTATCCACTGCCTATCACCCTCAGTCCCAAGGCGCCTTGGAAAGATTCCACCAAACATTAAAAACAATGATGAGAAGTTTTTGCATGCACTTTCCGACAGATTGGGATGAATCTCTACCTTTGTTGCTGTTCTCAGTACGGGAGACGGTGCAAGAGTCTACAGGGTATAGTCCGTTTGAGCTGATCTTTGGGCACAATGTACGAGGTCCTCTTCGGGTGCTCAAAGAAGGATGGATGGGAGAAGACGTAAGCTCAGCACTCTACAACCCGTCTTCAAGGTTGCAGGTGGCACGTGAGTTGGCCACGGCTAACCTAAAGACAGCTCAAAGTAAGATGAAACAGAGGTATGACAGAAGTGCACAATTCCGCTCCTTCCATCCAGGAGACAAGGTGTTGGTGCAGGAACCTATACCTGGCCACACCTTGAAAGCTAGATATACGGGACCTATGCAGATTGTAAGTAGATTATCTGATTTAAATTATGTGGTAGCTCCCATTGATAAGACCTCAAAAACAAAAACTTACCACATTAATCAAATCAAGGCCTTTCATACACCAGATAAAGTCCCAGTAATGACTCTGTCCTCTACCTCTGAGGACGACTCTGACTCTTTGCACTCTATCTCTGAAATTAATACTAAACTTTCAAATTCTGTCCTCCTCAAGGATCCTAGCCCGTTAATGGATGGATTATCTGAAATACAAGCAACCAATTTAACTGAGCTTCTACAGTCATATCCTAATATTTTTTCGGATGTGCCGAAAAAATGTACGTTAGCTTACCATGATGTAGATGTGGGAAAATCTAAACCAATTAAACTCTCCCCCTACAGAGCTAATCCTGAAAAGCAAAGGCTACTTCAGCAGGAAGTAGACTTCTTGTTAGAACATGGTTTAGTGGAGGAGTCATCTAGTCCATGGGCTTCACCGTGCATCCTAGTAAAAAAGGCTGATGGAGGGTTTCGTATGTGCACAGACTACCGTAAAGTGAACGAGGTCACAATCACAGATGCTTACCCTCTTCCTCGTCTGGATGACGTAATTGACTTTGTGGGTAAGGCTACTTTTGTGTCCAAATTAGATCTCCTTAAAGGTTACTATCAGGTACCTTTGACAGATAAGGCGAAGGAAATCTCTGCCTTCGTGATTCCAGGAGGTCATTATCAGTATACAGTTACCCCCTTCGGAATGAAAAATTCCCCCTCTTCATTCCAGAAACTCATCCATCAGGCTATTAAAGGACTTGAAGGCACGGCAGCATACCTAGATGATATTGTTGTGGTGTCTGATACTTGGGATCAACACCTACTTAGACTTAAAGCTCTGTTTGAGACCTTTAAGAATTCCCAATTAACAGTTAATTTATCTAAATCTTCCTTTGGCCAGGCCACTGTCACTTTTCTAGGCCATGAAGTAGGTAGTGGTAATGTTGCACCTAAACTTGCTAAAGTTCTTTCGATTAAAGAATATCCAGTTCCTCATGATAGGAAATCTCTTCAACGTTTCCTAGGCATGATAGGATTTTACAGAAGATTCTGTAAGAATTTCTCAGATATTGTAGCCCCTCTTACCTCTCTTACCAGTCATAAAGTTCCCTTTAATTGGACGTCAGATTGTAACACTGCTTTTAATAAAGCAAAAAGATTATTGTGCTCTGCACCCATTCTCCTGTCTCCAGACTTCTCCAAACCTTTTTCATTACAGGTTGATGCTTGTGAGTCTGGGGTTGGGGCGGTACTATTACAAATCGGGAACAAGGAGCTGCAGCCAATCGCATACTTTTCAGCTAAGTTCCAGCCACATCAGAGAGCTTACTCTACCATTGAAAAAGAAGCCCTCGCGCTGGTAATGGCTTTGGAGCATTTCGATGTTTGTGGGCCAGACATCGCAGGTGGTCACAGTCTACAGTCATCACAACCCGTTAGTCTATCTCCAAGCCATGAAGAATCACAACACAAGGCTTATGCGTTGGACGCTCAGGCTGCAGCCCTACAACCTAAAAATAAAATATATTGCCGGCAAAGAAAATGTGTTGGCAGACTCTTTGTCAAGAGTCTAGTTTAATATTTTATTTAGGTTAGGATGTATTTGTGGTAACCCCCCTTTCAAGCTCTTTTTTTTATCCCCTGATGTGGGGTTTTTTTTTAGTGAGGGGATACGGGCTACCGTCCGCTTGTATCTTGGACCTATGTTGGCCTATCTGACTGCTGTCTCACTCTGA
This sequence comes from Cherax quadricarinatus, assembly GCF_038502225.1. Taxonomy (NCBI): domain Eukaryota; kingdom Metazoa; phylum Arthropoda; class Malacostraca; order Decapoda; family Parastacidae; genus Cherax; species Cherax quadricarinatus. The sequence continues at coordinate 11,190,952 of NC_091317.1, forward strand.
GTTTAGGGTTTGGCTTTTGGTCACTAGGAAAGCTGAGCTCTATCTAAGAGTTGGATGGTGGAGAGGATAGGCGGTCCCATTATTTGGTGCCATGGCGGCACGGTTACCACTGGGAGGTGGCAGCCTAATCCTGAGCCTTCTCGGGGGTGGGGGTGTGGCATGCAAAGAGTACGTAACCTTTATTCGGCGCATGGACACACCCTCATTTACAGGCTATCTCCCCCAACCAGCGAACCAGGTTGCTAAGAGTTGATGATGGGGCCCCATCGTTCAACTAGTGACCAGGTTCTAGCCAATAAGAAGGTGGGATTGACAATCGCAGAGGTTATGTGGATACCGCTCTCCTGTCTGCCCTTGTCATTCCCATTCTAGAGCTGGTTGAAGCACGGTCTGCTATCTTGTGGCTTCTATTTCTGCCTTGCTTACCGTGGAGTGCACTATATTTATCACTGTACATAGTGTACATATTGCTGTTCTAAATTAAGGTTTAACCAAGAAGGTTGATAACCAAGAAGTTGTTGATAACCAAGAAGGATAACCAAGAAGGTTTGATAACCAGAAGGTTGATAACCAAGAAGGTTGATAACCACGAAGGTTGATGAAGGTTGATAACCAAGAAGATTGATAACGAAGAAGATTGATAACCAAGAAGGTTGATAACCAAGAAGGTTGATAACCAAGAAGGTTGATAACAAAGAAGTTTGATAAAGAAGGTTGATAACCAAGAAGGTTGATAACAAAGAAGGTTGATAACCAAGAAGGTTGATAACCAAGAAGGTTGATAACCAAGAAGGTTGATAACCAAGAAGGTTGATAACCAAGAAGGTTGATAACCAAGAAGGTTGATAACCAAGAAGGTTGATAACCAAGAAGGTTGATAACCAAGAAGGTTGATAACCAAGAAGGTTGATAACCAAGAAGGTTGATAACCAAGAAGGTTGATAACCAAGAAGGCTGATAATCAAGAAGGTTGATAACCAACAAGGTTGATAACCAAGATGATTGATAACCAAGAAGGCTGATAACCGAGAAGGTTGATAACCAAGAAGGTTGATAACCAAGAAGGTTGATAACCAAGAAGGTTGATAACCAAGAAGGTTGATAACCAAGAAGGTTGATAACCAAGAAGGTTGATAACCAAGAAGGTTGATAACCAAGAAGGTTGATAACCAAGAAGGTTGATAACCAAGAAGGTTGATAACCAAGAAGGTTGATAACCAAGAAGGTTGATAACCAAGAAGGTTGATAACCAAGAAGGTTGATAACCAAGAAGGTTGATAACCAAGAAGGTTGATAACCAAGAAGGTTGATAACCAAGAAGGTTGATAACCAAGAAGGTTGATAACCAAGAAGGTTGATTGATAACCAAGAAGGTTGATAACCAAGAAGGTTGATAACCAAGAAGGTTGATAACCAAGAAGGTTGATAACCAAGAAGGTTGATAACCAAGAAGGTTGATAACCAAGAAGGTTGATAACCAAGAAGGTTGATAACCAAGAAGGTTGATAACCAAGAAGGTTGATAACCAAGAAGGTTGATAACCAAGAAGGTTGATAACCAAGAAGGTTGATTACCAAGAAGGTTGATAACCAAGAAGGTTGATAACCAAGAAGGTTGATTGATAACCAAGAAGGTTGATAACCAAGAAGGTTGATAACCAAGAAGGTTGATAACCAAGTTGATAACCAAGAAGGTTGATAACCAAGAAGGTTGATAACCAAGAAGGTTGATAACCAAAGGTTGATAACCAAGAAGGTTGATAACCAAGAAGGTTGATAACCAAGAAGGTTGATAACCAAGAAGGTTGTTGATAACCAAGAAGGTTGATAACCAAGAAGGTTGATAACCAAGAAGGTTGATAACCAAGAAGGTTGATAACCAAGAAGGTTGATAACCAAGAAGGTTGATAACCAAGAAGGTTGATAACCAAGAAGGTTGATAACCAAGAAGGTTGATAACCAAGAAGGTTGATAACCAAGAAGATTGATAACCAAGAAGGTTGATAACCAAGAAGGTTGATAACCAAGAAGATTGATAACCAAGAAGATTGATAACGAAGAAGATTGATAACCAAGAAGGTTGATAACCAAGAAGGTTGATAACCAAGAAGGTTGATAACCAAGAAGGTTGATAACCAAGAAGGTTGATAACCAAGAAGGTTGATAACCAAGAAGGTTGATAACCAAGAAGGTTGATAACCAAGAAGGTTGATAACCAAGAAGGTTGATAACCAAGAAGGTTGATAACCAAGAAGGTTGATAACCAAGAAGGTTGATAACCAAGAAGGTTGATAACCAAGAAGGTTGATAACCAAGAAGGTTGATAACCAAGAAGGTTGATAACCAAGAAGGTTGATAACCAAGAAGGTTGATAACCAAGAAGGTTGATAACCAAGAAGGTTGATAACCAAGAAGGTTGATAACCAAGAAGGATGATAACCAAGAAGGTTGATAACCAAGAAGGTTGATAACCAAGAAGGTTGATAACCAAGAAGGTTGATAACCAAGAAGGTTGATAACCAAGAAGGTTGATAACCAAGTAGGTTGATAACCAAGAAGGTTGATAACCAAGAAGGTTGATAACCAAGAAGGTTGATAACCAAGAAGGTTGATAACCAAGAAGGTTGATAACCAAGAAGGTTGATAACCAAGAAGATTGATAACCAAGAAGGTTGATAACCAAGAAGGTTGATAACCAAGAAGGTTGATAACCAAGAAGGTTGATAACCAAGAAGGTTGATAACCAAGAAGGTTGATAACCAAGAAGGTTGATAACCAAGAAGGTTGATAACCAAGAAGATTGATAACCAAGTTGATAACCAAGAAGGTGATAACCAAGATAACCAAGAAGGTTGATAACCAAGAAGGTTGATAACCAAGAAGGTTGATAACCAAGAAGGTTGATAACCAAGAAGGTTGATAACCAAGAAGGTTGATAACCAAGAAGGTTGATAACCAAGAAGGTTGATAACCAAGAAGGTTGATAACCAAGAAGGTTGATAACCAAGAAGGTTGATAACCAAGAAGGTTGATAACCAAGAAGGTTGATAACCAAGAAGGTTGATAACCAAGAAGGTTGATAACCAAGAAGGTTGATAACCAAGAAGGTTGATAACCAAGAAGGTTGATAACCAAGAAGGTTGATAACCAAGAAGGTTGATAACCAAGAAGGTTGATAACCAAGAAGGTTGATAACCAAGAAGGTTGATAACCAAGAAGGTTGATAACCAAGAAGGTTGATAACCAAGAAGGTTGATAACCAAGAAGGTTGATAACCAAGAAGGTTGATAACCAAGGTTGATAACCAAGAAGGTTGATAACCAAGAAGGTTGATAACCAAGAAGGTTGATAAACAAGAAGGTTGATAACCAAGAAGGTTGATAACCAAGAAGGTTGATAACCAAGAAGGTTGATAACCAAGAAGGTTGATAACCAAGAAGGTTGATAACCAAGAAGGTTGATAACCAAGAAGGTTGATAACCAAGAAGGTTGATAACCAAGAAGGTTGAAGGTTGATAACCAAGAAGGTTGATAACCAAGAAGGTTGATAACCAAGAAGGTTGATAACCAAGAAGGTTGATAACCAAGAAGGTTGATAACCAAGAAGGTTGATAACCAAGAAGGTTGATAACCAAGAAGGTTGATAACCAAGAAGGTTGATAACCAAGAAGGTTGATAACCAAGAAGGTTGATAACCAAGAAGGTTGATAACCAAGAAGGTTGATAACCAAGAAGGTTGATAACCAAGAAGGTTGATAACCAAGAAGGTTGATAACCAAGAAGGTTGATAACCAAGAAGGTTGATAACCAAGAAGGTTGATAACCAAGAAGGTTGATAACCAAGAAGGTTGATAACCAAGAAGGTTGATAACCAAGAAGGTTGATAACCAAGAAGGTTGATAACCAAGAAGGTTGATAACCAAGAAGGTTGATAACCAAGAAGGTTGATAACCAAGAAGGTTGATAACCAAGAAGGTTGATAACCAAGAAGGTTGATAACCAAGAAGGTTGATAACCAAGAAGGTTGATAACCAAGAAGGTTGATAACCAAGAAGGTTGATAACCAAGAAGGTTGATAACCAAGAAGGTTGATAACCAAGAAGGTTGATAACCAAGAAGGTTGATAACCAAGAAGGTTGATAACCAAGAAGGTTGATAACCAAGAAGGTTGATAACCAAGAAGGTTGATAACCAAGAAGGTTGATAACCAAGAAGGTTGATAACCCAAAAGCATAAATTTTAAAATTTTATTGAAATTCTTAGAAAACCTGGAATCCTTAGAATGTGATCAATAACTAGAGAATGATGAGGTTGATCAGTTTCAAACTTTCACTGTTGCTGGGCTTTAATAAAAGAAAGTTTGGCGCTCACATTGAGTTGTGCAAATTTCAATTTGCCAATTTTATTACAAAAACTGTTTCCCATTGTTTCTCATCGACTTCAAACCCAAAACGCTAATGATATATATGGGTGAAAATATAGCATCTTTTTAAACCAATTTTCTTCTGGATGTTCGTAATCGATAAAAATCTTTTTTTTTTTCAAAGAATTACAGAGAGTTTGAACTAGAATATAAATGAGATAAAACAAACGGAAAAAAATATTCGCAACATTATTTTGTTTCTATCGCTGTAATTTTATTTGAAACCAGAGAACGACTTTTTCGATCTGCTTTAAACTTACACTGTTGATGTGCTGTACCCCAGGGTGAGGGAGGAGGTTGATGGTGGTATTACCCCAGGGTGAGGGAGGAGGTTGATGGTGGTATTACCCCAGGGTGAGGGAGGAGGTTGATGGTGGTATTACCCCAGGGTGAGGGAGGAGGTTGATGGTGGTATTACCCCAGGGTGAGGGAGGAGGTTGATGGTGGTATTACCCCAGGGTGAGGGAGGAGGTTGATGGTGGTATTACCCCAGGGTGAGGGAGGAGGTTGATGGTGGTATTACCCCAGGGTGAGGGAGGAGGTTGATGGTGGTATTACCCCAGGGTGAGGGAGGAGGTTGATGGTGGTATTACCCCAGGGTGAGGGAGGAGGTTGATGGTGGTATTACCCCAGGGTGAGGGAGGAGGTTGATGGTGGTATTACCCCAGGGTGAGGGAGGAGGTTGATGGTGGTATTACCCCAGGGTGAGGGAGGAGGTTGATGGTGGTATTACCCCAGGGTGAGGGAGGAGGTTGATGGTGGTATTACCCCAGGGTGAGGGAGGAGGTTGATGGTGGTATTACCCCAGGGTGAGGGAGGAGGTTGATGGTGGTATTACCCCAGGGTGAGGGAGGAGGTTGATGGTGGTATTACCCCAGGGTGAGGGAGGAGGTTGATGGTGGTATTACCCCAGGGTGAGGGAGGAGGTTGATGGTGGTATTACCCCAGGGTGAGGGAGGAGGTTGATGGTGGTATTACCCCAGGGTGAGGGAGGAGGTTGATGGTGGTATTACCCCAGGGTGAGGGAGGAGGTTGATGGTGGTATTACCCCAGGGTGAGGGAGGAGGTTGATGGTGGTATTACCCCAGGGTGAGGGAGGAGGTTGATGGTGGTATTACCCCAGGGTGAGGGAGGAGGTTGATGGTGGTATTACCCCAGGGTGAGGGAGGAGGTTGATGGTGGTATTACCCCAGGGTGAGGGAGGAGGTTGATGGTGGTATTACCCCAGGGTGAGGGAGGAGGTTGATGGTGGTATTACCCCAGGGTGAGGGAGGAGGTTGATGGTGGTATTACCCCAGGGTGAGGGAGGAGGTTGATGGTGGTATTACCCCAGGGTGAGGGAGGAGGTTGATGGTGGTATTACCCCAGGGTGAGGGAGGAGGTTGATGGTGGTATTACCCCAGGGTGAGGGAGGAGGTTGATGGTGGTATTACCCCAGGGTGAGGGAGGAGGTTGATGGTGGTATTACCCCAGGGTGAGGGAGGAGGTTGATGGTGGTATTACCCCAGGGTGAGGGAGGAGGTTGATGGTGGTATTACCCCAGGGTGAGGGAGGAGGTTGATGGTGGTATTACCCCAGGGTGAGGGAGGAGGTTGATGGTGGTATTACCCCAGGGTGAGGGAGGAGGTTGATGGTGGTATTACCCCAGGGTGAGGGAGGAGGTTGATGGTGGTATTACCCCAGGGTGAGGGAGGAGGTTGATGGTGGTATTACCCCAGGGTGAGGGAGGAGGTTGATGGTGGTATTACCCCAGGGTGAGGGAGGAGGTTGATGGTGGTATTACCCCAGGGTGAGGGAGGAGGTTGATGGTGGTATTACCCCAGGGTGAGGGAGGAGGTTGATGGTGGTATTACCCCAGGGTGAGGGAGGAGGTTGATGGTGGTATTACCCCAGGGTGAGGGAGGAGGTTGATGGTGGTATTACCCCAGGGTGAGGGAGGAGGTTGATGGTGGTATTACCCCAGGGTGAGGGAGGAGGTTGATGGTGGTATTACCCCAGGGTGAGGGAGGAGGTTGATGGTGGTATTACCCCAGGGTGAGGGAGGAGGTTGATGGTGGTATTACCCCAGGGTGAGGGAGGAGGTTGATGGTGGTATTACCCCAGGGTGAGGGAGGAGGTTGATGGTGGTATTACCCCAGGGTGAGGGAGGAGGTTGATGGTGGTATTACCCCAGGGTGAGGGAGGAGGTTGATGGTGGTATTACCCCAGGGTGAGGGAGGAGGTTGATGGTGGTATTACCCCAGGGTGAGGGAGGAGGTGGTATTACCCCATGGTGGTATTACCCCAGGGTGAGGGAGGAGGCTGATGGTGGTATTACCCCAGGGTGAGGGAGGAGGCTGATGGTGGTATTACCCCAGGGTGAGGGAGGAGGTTGATGGTGGTATTACCCCAGGGTGAGGGAGGAGGCTGATGGTGGTATTACCCCAGGGTGAGGGAGGAGGCTGATGGTGGTATTACCCCAGGGTGAGGGAGGAGGTTGATGGTGGTATTACCCCAGGGTGAGGGAGGAGGTTGATGGTGGTATTACCCCAGGGTGAGGGAGGAGGTTGATGGTGGTATTACCCCAGGGTGAGGGAGGAGGTTGATGGTGGTATTACCCCAGGGTGAGGGAGGAGGTTGATGGTGGTATTACCCCAGGGTGAGGGAGGAGGTTGATGGTGGTATTACCCCAGGGTGAGGGAGGAGGTTGATGGTGGTATTACCCCAGGGTGAGGGAGGAGGTTGATGGTGGTATTACCCCAGGGTGAGGGAGGAGGTTGATGGTGGTATTACCCCAGGGTGAGGGAGGAGGTTGATGGTGGTATTACCCCAGGGTGAGGGAGGAGGCTGATGGTGGTATTACCCCAGGGAGGGTGGTATTACCCCAGGGTTGATGGTGGTATTACCCCAGGGTGAGGGAGGAGGTTGATGGTGGTATTACCCCAGGGTGAGGGAGGAGGTTGATGGTGGTATTACCCCAGGGTGAGGGAGGAGGTTGATGGTGGTATTACCCCAGGGTGAGGGAGGAGGTTGATGGTGGTATTACCCCAGGGTGAGGGAGGAGGTTGATGGTGGTATTACCCCAGGGTGAGGGAGGAGGCTGATGGTGGTATTACCCCAGGGTGAGGGAGGAGGCTGATGGTGGTATTACCCCAGGGTGAGGGAGGAGGTTGATGGTGGTATTACCCCAGGGTGAGGGAGGAGGTTGATGGTGGTATTACCCCAGGGTGAGGGAGGAGGCTGATGGTGGTATTACCCCAGGGTGAGGGAGGAGGCTGATGGTGGTATTACCCCAGGGTGAGGGAGGAGGCTGATGGTGGTATTACCCCAGGGTGAGGGAGGAGGCTGATGGTGGTATTACCCCAGGGTGAGGGAGGAGGCTGATGGTGGTATTACCCCAGGGTGAGGGAGGAGGCTGATGGTGGTATTACCCCAGGGTGAGGGAGGAGGCTGATGGTGGTATTACCCCAGGGTGAGGGAGGAGGCTGATGGTGATTGGTGGTTGATTTACCCAAGGGTGAGGGAGGAAGTTGATGGTGGTATTACCCCAGGGTGAGGGAGGAGGTTGATGGTGGTATTACCCCAGGGTGAGGGAGGCGGTATTACCCCAGGGTGAGGGAGGAGGCTGATGGTGGTATTACCCCAGGGTGAGGGAGGAGGCTGATGGTGGTATTACCCCAGGGTGAGGGAGGAGGTTGATGGTGGTATTACCCCAGGGTGAGGGAGGAGGTTGATGGTGGTATTACCCCAGGGTGAGGGAGGAGGTTGATGGTGGTATTACCCCAGGGTGAGGGAGGAGGCTGATGGTGGTATTACCCCAGGGTGAGGGAGGAGGAGGCTGATGGTGGTATTACCCCAGGGTGAGGGAGGAGGCTGATGGTGGTATTACCCCAGGGTGAGGGAGGAGGCTGATGGTGGTATTACCCCAGGGTGAGGGAGGAGGCTGATGGTGGTATTACCCCAGGGTGAGGGAGGAGGCTGATGGTGGTATTACCCCAGGGTGAGGGAGGAGGCTGATGGTGGTATTACCCCAGGGTGAGGGAGGAGGTTGATGGTGGTATTACCCCAGGGTGAGGGAGGAGGCTGATGGTGGTATTACCCCAGGGTGAGGGAGGAGGCTGATGGTGGTATTACCCCAGGGTGAGGGAGGAGGTATTACCCCAGGGTGAGGGAGGAGGCTGATGGTGGTATTACCCCAGGGTGAGGGAGGAGGCTGATGGTGGTATTACCCCAGGGTGAGGGAGGAGGCTGATGGTGGTATTACCCCAGGGTGAGGGAGGAGGTTGATGGTGGTATTACCCCAGGGTGAGGGAGGAGGGTGAGGGAGGAGGCTGATGGTGCTATTACCCCAGGGTGAGGGAGGAGGCTGATGGTGGTATTACCCCAGGGTGAGGGAGGAGGCTGATGGTGGTATTACCCCAGGGTGAGGGAGGAGGCTGATGGTGGTATTACCCCAGGGTGAGGGAGGAGGCTGATGGTGGTATTACCCCAGGGTGAGGGAGGAGGCTGATGGTGGTATGGTGGTATTACCCCAGGGTGAGGGAGGAGGCTGATGGTGGTATTACCCCAGGGTGAGGGAGGAGGCTGATGGTGGTATTACCCCAGGGTGAGGGAGGAGGCTGATGGTGGTATTACCCCAGGGTGAGGGAGGAGGATGGTGGTATTACCCCAGGGTGAGGGAGGAGGCTGATGGTGGTATTACCCCAGGGTGAGGGAGGAGGCTGATGGTGGTATTACCCCAGGGTGAGGGAGGAGGCTGATGGTGGTATTACCCCAGGGTGAGGGAGGAGGCTGATGGTGGTATTACCCCAGGGTGAGGGAGGAGGCTGATGGTGGTATTACCCCAGGGTGAGGGAGGAGGCTGATGGTGGTATTACCCCAGGGTGAGGGAGGAGGCTGATGGTGGTATTACCCCAGGGTGAGGGAGGAGGCTGATGGTGGTATTACCCCAGGGTGAGGGAGGAGGCTGATGGTGGTATTACCCCAGGGTGAGGGAGGAGGCTGATGGTGGTATTACCCCAGGGTGAGGGAGGAGGCTGATGGTGGTATTACCCCAGGGTGAGGGAGGAGGCTGATGGTGGTATTACCCCAGGGTGAGGGAGGAGGCTGATGGTGGTATTACCCCAGGGTGAGGGAGGAGGCTGATGGTGGTATTACCCCAGGGTGAGGGAGGAGGCTGATGGTGGTATTACCCCAGGGTGAGGGAGGAGGCTGATGGTGGTATTACCCCAGGGTGAGGGAGGAGGCTGATGGTGGTATTACCCCAGGGTGAGGGAGGAGGCTGATGGTGGTATTACCCCAGGGTGAGGGAGGAGGCTGATGGTGGTATTACCCCAGGGTGAGGGAGGAGGCTGATGGTGGTATTACCCCAGGGTGAGGGAGGAGGCTGATGGTGGTATTACCCCAGGGTGAGGGAGGAGGCTGATGGTGCTATTACCCCAGGGTGAGGGAGGAGGCTGTATATATTTTTGTTGTTCTTCTTAGTTATGGTTAAAGTTCACAGTAGTTATTGCACTTACAACTTCCTATTCAAGTACTCTGCAAAGAAATATTTTCTGCATTTATTTGTTTCATTGATTCTTCTGCAACTTAAACATTAAGGTTGGTATGATTTTCGATATTGCATTCTAAATCAATACTTTATGCATTAGATGATATTCGTTGATGGAAGTTTATCAGAGATATTAACAAGGAGACGTCTAGGTCAGGCTCTTACATGCTCTGGCTAAATTATTTTGGTTACTTTATCAGGTCTCTCGAGTTTTTGTTTTGTTAGTGATGGTCAGTGATTTTTCTGTCATTAAAGACTCATCTCATTATGAAGGTTTTTTAAATACTGTAACATGTATTTATTGAAAGGTTACATAATTATGTTTTTGAATCTGTTGAAGATTGTAACTATAGTGACTAACATAGTTGGGAAGCTATTCTTAGTACATACTTAACTATTTTTTGAATGTATAACTTATAATGACTTTCACTGTTGGAAGAATACCTCTGAAATTACTGTAGCTACTGAACCATAGTGACCTAACAATTGTTTAGACGGAACATGAAAACTGTTGTAGTTACTGAAGCATTGTAGAAAAGTTACGTCTGCATAATAGGTTACAGCATGTCACTGCATTATATCGCTTGTAAACAGACAAGAATAACTAAAATAATTAGTTTCATATATCTACACAAGTGAAACTTAGGTACCAGTCTGTGCTAGTGAAACAGATCAAAGCCCTACACAGTGTTAGACAGAATTGTAAAATATATATTTGAAGAACATTATTTAACTACAATTAAAAAAACAAAATAAATCCTTTACGCAAAGAACAAGACTTACGGTACCAGGGTTTCAAACGTATATTACACCAAGAAATCATTGCAAAAAAAAAAAATAATAAATATGGAGACAAGAACAGTGAGAAACTAGCCAGGTTGAAGGAATAGCTATCGAAATGGTTTTGGTGGACAGATCTAGACTATCATGATGGTCCTCTATATTACCTGAGAGCTACTGATTTTTGGCGAGTATTGTGGATAGGTTTATTTGGATAAATATTTTAAATGTGAGAAATGTACAGATAAGAAAAATGAATTCTGGGAGATGTTAAGTGAATGTGTTGGGAATGTTGAGTGATGCAAGAGACATGAATGTTAGTGTGGGAGACATTGTTGTGTAAGACGCAGTGGAAAAGTTTGAAATTGGTGTATATAGCAGAGCAGAACCTTTAGTTTATGTCAAGGATACAGCCAGCATGTCAACAAACATTAACGGTCAGGACATACACAAAATCGGTACAGCAAAACACAGTAACAGTACAGTGGAAAAGAACACTTAAGTACAGTTCATGATACAAGTGACCTTTACCACAATATGTCGGTGTCAAAGGACAATTTACAATCAAGAACACTACAGTAACTTACAATAAGTACACTAATATAAAAGACAAGTACAGTAACAAGTAAGAACAGCACAGTAACAAAAAACAGTACAGTAACACATTAAACAGTATAGTGACACATAAAAGAGTATAATAACACATAAAACATTATAGTGCCGCACACAGCATTGTAGTAACAAATAAAACATTAAATCGAGAGAAAAAAAAACATTATCTTGGCACAAAAAACAGCATAGTAACACATAAAATGGTACATTAACACAAAACACAAGTATTACGTAAAAAAGCACAACACGAAAAAGAATATAATACAAGAGATGTAAATCAAAGTAACATTGCTGCAACACAGTACAGTAACACAGAAGACCAGTACAGTGACAGAAGACCAGTACAGTAACACAGAAGACCAGTACAGTGACACAGAAGACCAGTACTGTAACACAGAAGACCAGTACAGTAACACAGAAGACCAGTACAGTAACACAGAAGACCAGTACAGTAACACAGAAGACCAGTACAGTAACACAGAAGACCAGTACAGTAACACAGAAGACCAGTAAGTAACACAGAAGACCAGTACAGTAACACAGAAGACCAGTACAGTAACACAGAAGACCAGTACAGTAACACAGAAGACCAGTACAGTAACACAGAAGACCAGTACAGAAACACAGAAGACCAGTACAGTAACACAGAAGACCAGTACAGTAACACAGAAGACCAGTACAGTAACACAGAAGACCAGTACAGTAACACAGAAGACCAGTACAGTAACACAGAAGACCAGTAGTAACACAGAAGACCAGTACAGTAACACAGAAGACCAGTACAGTAACACAGAAGACCAGTACAGTAACACAGAAGACCAGTACAGTAACACAGAAGACCAGTACAGTGACACAGAAGACCAGTACAGTAACACAGAAGACCAGTACAGTGACACAGAAGACCAGTACAGTAACACAGAAGACCAGTACAGTAACACAGAAGACCAGTACAGTAACACAGAAGACCAGTACAGTGACAGAAGACCAGTACAGTAACACAGAAGACCAGTACAGTGACACAGAAGACCAGTACAGTAACACAGAAGACCAGTACAGTGACACAGAAGACCAGTACAGTAACACAGAAGACCAATACAGTGACACAGAAGACCAGTACTGTAACACAGAAGATCAGTACTGTAACACAGAAGACCAGTGCAGTAACACAGAAGTACAGTACAGTAACAGAGAAGAACAATACAGTAACAGAGAAGAACAGTGCAGTAACACAGAACAGTGCTGTAACACAGAAGAACAATACAGTAACACCGAAGAACAGTAAAGTAGAGGTGGCTTGGGATACCTTTCTAGGTGGGAATATCACCACAGTGGCTTTTGTCAGAGAGGCTGGAGTGGGAGTAACACCACCGTGGCTACTGACAGGGAGGCTGGAGGGGGAATAACACCACCGTTCATGCTGTCAGGAGGCTGGAGTGGCAATATCACCACAGTGGCTTTTGTCAGAGAGGCTGGAGTGGGAGTAACACAACAGTGGCTACTGTCAGAGAAGCAGGAGTGGGAATAACACCACTGTGACTACTGGTGAGATTGACACTTTTGAGTCCAAATTAGCATATCATGAATTATAATAGTAATAATAAAAATGATAATATAATATAATATAATAATAATAATAATAATAATAATAATAATAATAATAATATAATAAAATTATTCTAAAAATAAAATTAATATTATTTGCGACCACTGTCAGCCTCAGAGTTATCTCTGAGTTCCCCCGGATGTCTCCCCTTCCTCACTTCCCTAAGGTCAGCCTCGCCTCTCTCTCTCTCTCTCTGCCTTCCAGCCTCAGCCTTCCCCAGGTTCATGTATCCAGGAATCCATCCGTCCGCCGCCGGATGTTTCCCCTTTCTCACTTCCCCAAGGTCAGCCTCACCAACCTGTATTCTTGCTTTCCCCAGGTTCATGTATCCAGGAATCCATCCGTCCGCCGCCAGATGTCTCCCCTTCCCCACTTACCCAAGGTCAGCCTCAACTGCTAGTATTCATGCCTTCCTCAAGTTCATGTGTCCAGGAATCCATCCGTCCGCCGCCGGATGTCTCCCCTTCCCCACTTACCCAAGGTCAGCCTCAACTGCTAGTATTCATGCCTTCCCCAGGTTCATGTGTCCAGGAATCCATCCGTTCGCTCCCGAATGTCTCCCCTTCCCCACTTACCCAAGGTCAGCCTCAACTGCTAGTATTCATGCCTTCCCCAGGTTCATGTGTCCAGGAATCCATCCGTTCGCTCCCGAATGTCTCCCTTTCCCCACTTACCCCTGGGGTGGGACTTGCTGACCTCAGTGAAGTGGTGAAGGGTGAATACCTTGAACCACGGACCTTGGGTGGGACTTGCTGACCTCAGGGAAGTGGAGAAGGGTGAATACCTGGATCCACGGACCTGGGGTGGGACTTGCTGACCATGGACCGGGGGGTAGGACTAGGTGAGGCATCACCAGACTTCAAGGGAAGACATCCGGGGGCCCACGGATGAATTCCCGGGGAAGGCTTAGATGCAAAAGTTGGGATAGGAAGTGTAGGATGGGAAATATAGGATAGGACTTATAGGATAGGAAGTGTAGGATAGGAAATATAGGATAGGAAGTGTAGGATAGGAAATATAGGATAGGAAGTGTAGGATAGGAAGTGAAGAAGGGAGAATGTCTGAGGGGACAGAGATGGACTCCTGGACACATCAACCTGGAGAAGCCTTAGTGTAGGATGGGAAGTGTTGGATAGGAAGTTTAGGATGGGAAGTGAGGAAGGGAGAATATCTGAGGGGACACAGATGCACTCCTGGACACACGAACCTGCGGAAGACTTAGTGTAGGATGGGAAGTGTACGATAGGAAGTTTAGGATGGGAAGTGAGGAAGGAAGAATATCTGAGGGGACACAGATGGACTCCTGGACACGCGAACCTGGGGAAGACTTAGTGTAGGATGGGAAGTGTACGATATGAAGTTTAGGATGGGAAGTGAGGAAGGGAGAATATCTGAGGGGACACAGATGGACTCCGGGACACATGAACCTGGGGAAGATTTAGTGTAGGATGGGAAGTGTAGGATAGGAAGTTTAGGATAGGACGTGTAGGATGGGAAGTGTAGGATGGTAAGTGAGGAAGGGAGAATATGAGGGGACACAGATGGACTCCTGGACACATGAACCTGGGGAAGACTTAGTGTAGATGGGAAGTGTACGATAGGAAGTTTAGGATAGGACGTGTAGGATGGGAAGTGAGGAAGGGAGAATATCTGAGGGGACACAGATGGACTCCTGGACACATGAACCTGGGGAAGACTTAGTGTAGATGGGAAGTGTACGATAGGAAGTTTAGGATAGGACGTGTAGGATGGGAAGTGAGGAAGGGAGAATATCTGAGGGGACACAGATGGACTCCGGGACACATGAACCTGGGGAAGATGTAGTGTAGGATGGAAAGTGTAGGATAGGAAGTTTAGGATAGGAAGTGTAGGAGGGTAATTGAGGAAGGGAGAATATCTGAGTTGACACAGATGGACTCCTGGACACATGAACCTGGGGAAGACTTAGATGCAAGATTACTGAGTGTAGGATAGGAAGTGAGGAAGGGAGAATATCTGAGGGGACACAGATGGACTCCTGGACACATGAACCTGGGGAAGACTTAGATGCAAGATTACTGAGTGTAGGATAGGAAGTGAGGAAGGGAGAATATCTGAGGGGACACATGAACCTGGGGAAACCATCAAAAACACAGTAAGTGGACCTTAAATACGAACTACTGGCCTCCACGTAGCAAGATCTGGTAACTCAGAGATAACTCTGAGGCTGACAGTGGTAATAATATGCTCAGTGTTTCACCTGGATCAATCCCGGCAAGTTTCCTGACACTTGTTGCTGCTGTTCACCTAGTAGTGAGTAGTTATTATCACTTGTTCACCTAGTAGTGAGTAGTTATTATCACTTGTTCGCCTAGTGTTAAGTAGTTATTGTTATCACTTGTTCAGATGGATGGATCCCGTCAACAATGTCAGCTGGTCTGTAATAATTGTATCGTGTACTTGTAGTAATTGAGATTATTATTATCATAATTATTATTATTATTGTTTTTTTATTAACACATCGTCCGTTTCCCACCAAGGCAGGGTGACCACCCACACCATGGGTATGGTGTTACTACCACCCACACCATGGGTATGGTGTTACTACCACCCACACCATGGGTATGGTGTTACTACCACCCACACCATGGGTATGGTGTTACTACCACCCACACCATGGGTATGGTGTTACTACCACCCACACCATGGGTATGGTGTTACTACCACCCACACCATGGGTATGGTGTTACTACCACCCACACCATGGGTATGGTGCTACTACCACCCACACCATGGGTATGGTGTTACTACCACCCACACCATGGGTATGGTGTTACTACCACCCACACCATGGGTATGGTGTTACTACCACCCACACCATGGGTATGGTGTTACTACCACCCACACCATGGGTATGGTGTTACTACCACCCACACCATGGGTATGGTGTTACTACCACCCACACCATGGGTATGGTGTTACTACCACCCACACCATGGGTATGGTGTTACTACCACCCACACCATGGGTATGGCGTTACTACCACCCACACCATGGGTATGGCGCTACTACCACCCACACATTGGGTATGGTGTTACTACCACCCACACCATGGGTATGGTACTACCACCCACACCTTGGGTATGGTGTTACTACCACCCACACCATGGGTATGGTGTTACTACCACCCACACCATGGGTATGGTGTTACTACCACCCACACCATGGGTATGGTGTTACTACCACCCACACCATGGGTATGGTGTTACTACCACCCACACCATGGGTATGGTGTTACTACCACCCACACCATGGGTATGGCGTTACTACCACCCACACCTTGGGTATGGCGTTACTACCACTCACACCTTGGGTATGGTGTTACTACCACCCACACCATGGGTATGGTACTACCACCCACACCTTGGGTATGGTGTTACTACCACCCACACCTTGGGTATGGTGTTACTACCACCCACACCATGGGTATGGTGTTACTACCACCCACACCATGGGAATGGTGTTACTACCAACCACACCTTGGGTATGGTGTTACTACCACCCACACCATGGGTATGGTGTTAGTACCACCCACACCATGGGTATGGTGTTACTACCACCCACACCATGGGTATGGTGTTACTACCACCCACACAATGGGTATGGTGTTACTACCACCCACACAATGGGTATGGTGTTACTACGACCCATACCATGGGTATGGTGTTACTACCACCCACACCATGGGTATGGTATTACTACCACCCACACCTTGGGTATGGTGTTACTACCACCCACACCTTGGGTATGGTGTTACTACCACCCACACCATGGGTATGGTGTTACTAACACCCACACCATGGGTATGGTGTCACTACCACCCACACCATGGGTATGGTGTTATTACCACCCACACCATGGGTATGGTGTTACTACCACCCACACCATGGGTATGGTGTTACTACCACCCACACCATGGGTATGGTGTTACTACCACCCACACCATGGGTATGGTGTTACTACCACCCACACCATGGGTATGGTGTTACTACCACCCACACCATGGGTATGGTGTTACTACCACCCACACCATGGGTATGGTGTTACTACCACCCATACCATGGGTATGGCGTTACTACCACCCACACCATGGGTATGGCGTTACTACCACCCACACCATGGGTATGGCGTTACTACCACCCACACCTTGGGTATGGTGTTACTACCACTCACACCTTGGGTATGGTGTTACTAATACCCACACCTTGGGTATGGTACTACCACCCACACCTTGGGTATGGTGTTACTACCACCCACACCTTGGGTATGGTGTTACTACCACCCACACCATGGGTATGGTGTTACTACCACCCACACCATGGGTATGGTGTTACTACCACCCACACCATGGGTATGGTGTTACTACCACCCACACCATGGGTATGGTGTTACTACCACCCACACCATGGGTATGGTGTTACTACCACCCACACCATGGGTATGGCGTTACTACTACCCACACCTTGGGTATGGTGTTACTACCACTCACACCTTGGGTATGGTGTTACTACCACCCACACCTTGGGTATGGTACTACCACCCACACCTTGGGTATGGTGTTACTACCACCCACACCATGGGTATGGTGTTAGTACCACCCACACCATGGGTATGGTGTTACTACCACCCACACCTTGGGTATGGTGTTACTACCACCCACACCATGGGTACCATGGGTATGGTGTTACTACCACCCACACCATGGGTATGGTGTTACTACCATGGGTATGGTGTTAGTACCACCCACACCATGGGTATGGTGTTACTACCACCCACACCATGGGTATGGTGTTACTACCACCCACACCATGGGTGTGGTGTTACTACCACCCACACCATGGGTATGGTGATACCACCACCCACACCATTATGGTGTTACTACCACCCACACAATGGGTATGGTGTTACTACCACCCACACCATGGGTATGGTGTTACTACCACCCACACCATGGGTATGGTGTTACTACCACCCACACCATGGGTATGGTGTTACTACCACCCACACCTTGGGTATGGTGTTACTACCACTCACACCTTGGGTATGGTGTTACTACCACCCACACCATGGGTATGGTGTTACTACCACCCACACCATGGGTATGGTGTTACTACCACCCACACCATGGGTATGGTGTTACTACCACCCACACCATGGGTATGGTGTTACTACCACCCACACCATGGGTATGGTGTTACTACCACCCACACCATGGGTATGGTGTTACTACCACCCACACCATGGGTATGGTGTTACTACCACCCACACCATGGGTATGGTGTTACTACCACCCACACCATGGGTATGGTGTTACTACCACCCACACCATGGGTATGGTGTTAGCACCACTCACACCATGGGTATGGTGTTACTACCACCCATACCATGGGTATGGCGTTACTACCACCCACACCATGGGTATGGTGTTACTACCACCCACACCATGGGTATGGTGTTACTACCACCCACACCTTGGGTATGGTGTTACTACCACTCACACCTTGGGTATGGTGTTACTACCACCCACACCTTGGGTATGGTACTACCACCCACACCTTGGGTATGGTGTTACTACCACCCACACCTTGGGTATGGTGTTACTACCACCCACACCATGGGTATGGTGTTACTACCACCCACACCATGGGTATGGTGTTACTACCACCCACACCATGGGTATGGTGTTACTACCACCCACACCATGGGTATGGTGTTACTACCACCCACACCATGGGTATGGTGTTACTACCACCCACACCATGGGTATGGCGTTACTACTACCCACACCTTGGGTATGGTGTTACTACCACTCACACCTTGGGTATGGTGTTACTACCACCCACACCTTGGGTATGGTACTACCACCCACACCTTGGGTATGGTGTTACTACCACCCACACCATGGGTATGGTGTTAGTACCACCCACACCATGGGTATGGTGTTACTACCACCCACACCTTGGGTATGGTGTTACTACCACCCACACCATGGGTATGGTGTTAGTACCACCCACACCATGGGTATGGTGTTACTACCACCCACACCATGGGTATGGTGTTACTACCACCCACACCATGGGTATGGTGTTACTACCACCCACACCATGGGTATGGTGTTACTACCACCCACACCATGGGTATGGTGTTACTACCACCCACACAATGGGTATGGTGTTACTACCACCCACACCATGGGTATGGTGTTACTACCACCCACACCATGGGTATGGTGTTACTACCACCCACACCATGGGTATGGTGTTACTACCACCCACACCTTGGGTATGGTGTTACTACCACTCACACCTTGGGTATGGTGTTACTACCACCCACACCATGGGTATGGTGTTACTACCACCCACACCATGGGTATGGTGTTACTACCACCCACACCATGGGTATGGTGCTACTACCACCCACACCATGGGTATGGTGTTACTACCACCCACACCATGGGTATGGTGTTACTACCACCCACACCATGGGTATGGTGTTACTACCACCCACACCATGGGTATGGTGTTACTACCACCCACACCATGGGTATGGTGTTACTACCACCCACACCATGGGTATGGTGTTAGCACCACTCACACCATGGGTATGGTGTTACTACCACCCACACCATGGGTATGGTGTTAGCACCACCCACACCATGGGTATGGTGTTACTACCACCCACACCATGGGTATGGTGTTAGCACCACCCACACCATGGGTATGGTGTTACTACCACCCACACCATGGGTATGGTGTTAGCACCACTCACACCATGGGTATGGTGTTACTACCACCCACACCATGGGTATGGTGTTAGCACCACTCACACCATGGGTATGGTGTTACTACCACCCACACCATGGGTATGGTGTTAGCACCACTCACACCATGGGTATGGTGTTACTACCACCCACACCATGGGTATGGTGTTAGCACCACTCACACCATGGGTATGGTGTTACTACCACCCACACCATGGGTATGGTGTTAGTACCACCCACACCATGGGTATGGTGTTAGCACCACCCACACCTTGGGTGGAAAGGGATCAAGTCCTTTCGTCTGTAATCTTTCATTTACAAATATTTATAAAAGAACAAAATGTTCAGACATCTTCGGAGATGACACAAGTCCCAGACATATATGTGTGTGTGCATAATAACTACCCCAAGGACCGTATATGTGTGTGTGAGCATAATAACTACCCCAAGGACCGTATATGTGTGTGTGAGCATAATAACTACCCCAAGGACCGTATATGTGTGTGTGAGCATAATAACTACCCCAAGGACCGTATATGTGTGTGTGAGCATAATAACTACCCCATGGACCGTATATGTGTGTGTGAGCATAATAACTACCCCAAGGACCGTATATGTGTGTGTGAGCATAATAACTACCCCAAGGACCGTATATGTGTGTGTGAGCATAATAACTACCCCAAGGACCGTATATGTGTGTGTGAGCATAATAACTACCCCAAGGACCGTATATGTGTGTGTGAGCATAATAACTACCCCAAGGACCGTAGCAGATATAAATCTGTTGTGCCTCAGCAAACTGAGGGGCCCTAAACCTTTGTGCCTAAGAATTCCACGGACTTCACGATGATATCTTTCATCTGTAATGAATTTGGACATAAACGTCAAGAATGTGCCAAGAGGAAGCGTGAGAATATCGGGAAGTGTTTCACTGAAGCTAATATTAACGCAGCTTTTAGTGAAGGTACTCTTAATGGAATGAATGTTTCGCCAATTCTTAGAGATACTGGATGTTCCTGTATTGTTATCTCTAGTAAGCTTTTCCCTAACTTAGATTCTTCACCGTATAAAATTATTAAATTAAATTAAATTATGTTAGCTTTCCTCACAAATTGGAAGAACTATGAGAGTTTCTATGGTAATAATGCCGATTTACTCAGTCCCATTTGCTAGGGTTGCAGTGGACAGAGTTGGTCCTATCACTTCTCGTTCATCAGGAGGTCATAAATACATCTTGACTATGACTGGCATTGCGTCTAGCTTCCCAGAAGCGGTACGTCAGTAGAAGTTGCAGAAAAGTGACTATTTTTTGACGGGTAGGTATACCCAGGGAAATTCTTTCTGATCAAGGAACACAATTTACTTCTGAATTAATGGATCAAGTTTATCAACTTGTTGGTGTTAAACCTCCGTTACATCCAAATTGTAACGGAAGAGTGGAATGACAATATGCTATCCTAAAGTCAATATTAAAGAAACTTTGTTTCCTTAAGCCAACTGACTGGTAAAGTTATCTACCATGTGCTCTTTGTAATGCGTCAGATTCCAAGTGATTCACTTGGATATTCCCCTTTCGAATTGCTTTATGGGAGACAAGCTCGTGAACCTCTATTTATCTTGAATGAACTGTGGTTCAAAGATATTAAACCTGAAGTTCAAAGCACTTATCAGTTCTTTTTAGATCTGAGAGAAAGATTAGAAGAAACCGCTGATTTAGTTGTCAAGAACTTGAATATTTCCATGGAAACATACAAGACCTATATTGACCAAAAGAGCTTCAAGCGTAAATTTAATATTGGCGATGAAGTTTTAGTTCTTTTACCAGATAAATCCAACAAATTGTTAATTTCCTGGAGCGGACCGAATAAAATAGTAAAGTTCTGTAATAAGGTAGATTATCTCTTGGATGTCAAGGGTAAAGAACGAATGTAACATGTCAATACTTTGGAACTGTTCCACCGATGAGAAGTTATTCTTCGTTGAAAATCCTTCGATGAAGATATTTTGTCTAACAGTCTTGATTCTCGTGAATGTAAAGTTTGTATTATAGATCACTAGTCTCGCACAGAATCGAAGGAACTACTAGATATCTTAACTGTTAATTCTCCAACTAATAACTCAAACATCAAAATCAAGAGTGAACTATCTAGTAAACAAAAGCCTCAAGTAAATGCCATAGTAAATACCTTTTCTGACATATTCACAGAGATCCCAGGACTTACCACTACCGTTGTACACAAGATTCAATTGTCAGCTCATGAACCAGTAAGACGGAAAATTTATCCTGTTGTGGTTCACTTACGGAAAACATTTGATAACGAAGTTGACAAACTCTTAAAGTTAAATATCATTGAACCTTCTAAATTAGCTTTCTGTTCAGCAGTTGTTATGATTAAGAAATCAGATAATTTTTACCGACTGGCTCAAGATTTTCGTTATTAAATGTTATCACTAAATGGGACGTTGAACCCATGTCAGTAATCGATCATGACTTGTATGAATTCCATGACTGTAAATTTTTCTCTGAATTAGACATCTCACAAGCGTACAATCAAGTGTCATTACATCCAGACTCTAAACGGCTTTCCCTACTCATAAAGGACTAATGGAATATCGCACAGTGCCTTACGGCTTGGTCACCGCGTGTGCCACGTATATCCGGCTTATGAGAATATTCCTTTCTGACCTCAAGAATGTTTCAAAATATTTCGATAATATTTACATCATGATTTATGTCTGGGAGGATCATCTTGCTACATTGTCGCTGGTTTTAAAAAGACTAAGAGCTCATTGCCTTACAATCAAACCACAGAAGTGTTTTCTTGGCTATTTCAAAGTACAATACCTCGGGTTTATTATTTCGGACAGTAATTTATCACCTCTTCCTAACAAGACGAAAGCAATTCTAGAAAGCTCCTTCCTAACTACAAAACAAAATTGCTAAGAAGTTTCCTTGGGTCAGTAAATTTCAAAAGAGAATTTTTGTACATAATTTAAAAGGTCTGACTTCCATTCTCACAGACTATTTAAAAAGTATGTAAAGGAACCTCTTGTTTGTTCTGAAGAGGCTGTAGAAAGCTTCGAACAAAGTAAAGAATACTTTCCAATCCTCCTGTTCTAAAATTACCAGTTATTAATAAAGTCTTTTGTCTCCAAACGGATGCCTTCCATTCAGGACTCGGGGCTGTTCCACTACAGTATTATGATGAGATTCACTTCCCTATATCTTCCACCAGTAAGAAGCTTCTGCGAGGGAAGAAAACTACTCCACTGTGGAGAAGGAACGTTATGCATTGGTATGGGGTGTGTTGCAACCCCTGAATGGGTTACAATGATTATTATGTATATATAATGTATATTACCTTTTCATTTAATTTTATATTGCTTATATTTGCGATAATAGCTAAATCGTAAATGTATGACTTTATATTATTATTTGACTGTTATATTGTTATTTGACTTATGTTGTTAGGATGTATATAAAATGTGCTCAGTTAGTCTTGATTGTCAAACTACTGTAATTATCGCTTGTCGCTCGTTATACTGCCGGCTTCTGAGCTGCAGTTGTCCACGTAGCTATCACGTGATCGAGGGGGGGGTGTCCTCACCTCTCGTGAAATTGTCAGTCTGCTGGAGACTCGCTTGGTGGTTGGACAGATTGTCTGTCTCATTATTCTTGTTAGTTCTGTAGAACTTTGTTCACAGAACATTGTATAGACTTAGTGATTTTCGACGTTGTACTGAGGTTGTGTGTCACTTAGACACTCTGAACATCTCAGGTCCTTAGCTATAGCTTCTGACCTAATTTTGTACTGGTTCCTGTGTATTGTCACAGTCTCGTTTTTCCTATGGGAGTTTTGTAACTTGTGGAGGATCTGCAGATGGTCCCTACTTAGTGTTATATTATTTCCCAGTTCCTGATTCTGTATCGCAGTCGCTTGATATTGCATTGCTATTGGGCTTAGCATTCTTTGTTGTTCAAGCAGACTGTTCGGGTTGCCAGTCGGTCAAGAAGTTAGTTTATTTGAGGACTTTGTCAGTCACTTGTTTAAGTCTTATTCGAGACATAACTAACTACTTAAGAGCACTTACACGCATACACACTTACTTGTACATATTTGTAATATCTTATTAAATGTTAATGTACCTGACGGTACTTAAGAATTATAAATGTGATATGTGCTTTCAGCACAATAATATTGAACTCGAGAGATTGATTTTATTTTGATTGATGTGAATTAATTTACTTTAATAATATACCTCTAGACAACCTATAGACTTAATAAATTTATTAAATTTTAATTTCTCTAGTTAGTAGCCTACCAGTTGTAATCCTAAAGCGCTAATGAACCATACTGAATTTTAATGGATAATTGGACAAGGATACTGACTACTTGTTACGAAAACCCAGTAACAGGCTGGATGCTAGAAGGGCAGTCCTTTCTAGTATTCACTGGAGATCTCTAAGCTTTTAGAATCGCGTTTTTTGTAACAGGGTGTAAGTGGGTTCAACTACTACTTATATGGAAAACCCTTTGTGCTTGAAACAGATCGCAAGCCACTGATGTACCTGAAAAACTTCAAAGGTTCAAGTAGCCGACTCTTAAGATGGGCTATCTAGTCTTATAAGTTTAAAGTTGTTCATATATATATATTTATATATATATATATATATATATATATATATATATATATATATATATATATATATATATATATATATATATATATATATATATATATATGACTCGGAAAACCACTTCTCAGATTGGCTGAACCGAGGGTGTACATAGTACTTTTCCCTCTGTAACTTAACATACTGCTTCCGACTATAAGTTTAGGAAAGGGGATATTTTGAGGAAAAAACCCTTAAAAAAGTGGGAGGTATGGTTGTTCAGACACCCAGGAACCACTAGCGTGTTACCGCCCACTCTTCCATCTAGTGGGCAGAGGCAAAACTTCAGTTCCTAGCGTCTGAGTTGCTTTAATTTCTATTCCTGGTAGTATTAACCTTACCTGGTGTGGGTTGAAGTTTGAAGAATAACTTCACCTCCACTCTTCTCATGATCAGGTACGGTGATCTACAAGGAGTATTTCTGTTCACTGATACTAATTTACCTGGTTACAAGTCATGACATTGAAGTAGAATACCAGCCTTTGTCTTTCTTCATTGTCATACTTATTTAACACTTATATAACCAGTGTTTTCTTTATTATCAGCTCTGCTGCTGACCTGGTCAACCAGGGTAGACGCTAGTTAATTGGAGCAAGATCCCTGTCTACAGGACGTAGTGGGACATTACGACTCCTCACCTCTAAAATCTGAATTGTGGTGATACAACCAAGTAGTGACAGGATTTTCAGAACATGGGACGAACACCGCCACCCAGGATAACCAACACCATTTCCTCTAAAACATCATCAGAAGACCATCCTGGGCATAAGATTCTCATGTCCCAACATCCTACTGGAACCACAGCGGCCAATATTTATTTTATTTATTTTTAATTAAAATCCTTAGAAAACATTAATTATTAACCATCAAGTTATTCATTTGTTATTTTTCCTTTCTTTTGTTCAATAGGAAGGCGTTCCCCTGACACTGGTAGCACAGAAGACCAGTACAGACACACAGAAGAACAAATATAGTTCAGTAACAGAGAAGACCAGTACAGTAACAGAGAAGACCAGTACAGTAACACAGAAGAATGAGTACAGTAACAGAGAAGACCAGTACAGTAACAGAGAAGACCAGTACAGTAACAGAGAAGACCAGTACAGTAACACAGAAGAATGAGTACAGTAACAGAGAAGACCAGTACAGTAACACAGAAGAATGAGTACAGTAACAGAGAAGACCAGTACAGTAACAGAGAAGACCAGTACAGTAACACAGAAGACCAGTACAGTAACACAGAAGACCAGTACAGTAACAGAGAAGACCAGTACAGTAACACAGAAGACCAGTACAGTAACACAGAAGACCAGTACAGTAACACAGAAGACCAGTACAGTAACACAGAAGACCAGTACAGTAACAGAGAAGACCAGTACAGTAACAGAGAAGACCAGTACAGTAACAGAGAAGACCAGTACAGTAACAGAGAAGACCAGTACAGTAACACAGAAGACCAGTACAGTAACACAGAAGACCAGTACAGTAACAGAGAAGACCAGTACAGTAACACAGAAGACCAGTACAGTAACACAGAAGACCAGTACAGTAACAGAGAAGACCAGTACAGTAACACAGAAGACCAGTACAGTAACAGAGAAGACCAGTACAGTAACACAGAAGACCAGTACAGTAACACAGAAGAATGAGTACAGTAACAGAGACGACCAGTACAGAAAATTAAAACAAAAGAACGGTAGAGTGCAGTACAGAAATGCAGTACAGTAGCAAAGAAAAAATGTACAGCAACAGAGATGAACAATAAGGTTTATGCAGTACGGGGATACCTTTCTGGGATCACGGGGATACCTTTCTGGGATCACGGGGATACCTTTCTGGGATCACGGGAATACCTTTCTGGGATCACGGGGATACCTTTCTGGGATCACGGGGATACCTTTCTGGGATCACGGGGATACCTTTCTGGGATCACGCATGATTATAATTACATCAGCCTTACATCACTGCCTCTGCTGCTGCCTCTATATTAAACTGAAGAAGCCTACTGTGTAGGCGAAACGTTTTTGATTGAAGACACCTAACTGTTGGGTCTCACTCCAGCAACACCCACGGTATTGTCCCGGCCCGGGTCTTTTCCAGATGACCTACGTTATGTTAGAGTACCAGACATGTGTACCCAGGAGACCTGTCATCTTCACATCGCTCGTCGTCTCTCAAACATATATTACTGCCATTTCTAGTTGTTGCAATGTTATCTCTGTTGTGTTAATCAAAAATAAGAACAATATTTTTATTAATGTTATTTTTATTAATGTTAACTCCGGTGAATGAACAAAATAAGAACACTACCGTGGCTCCTATGAGAGTGGCTGGATTGGAAATAATACCACCCTGGTAGACGCTTTTGAATCCAAATTAGCAAATCTTGAATTATAATAACATTAATAATTTGCGACCACTGTCAGCCTCAGAGTTATCTCTGAGTTACCAGACCTTGCCACGTGGAGGCCAGTGTTACCAGACCTTGCCACGTGGAGGCCAGTGTTACCAGACCTTGCCACGTGGAGGCCAGTGGTTCGTCTTTAAGGTTCCCCCCCCCTCGCCTTCCCCAGGTTCATGTGTCCAGGAATCCATCCGCGGCCCCCGGATGTCTACCCTTCCTCACTTCCCTAAGGTCAGCCTCGCCTCTCTCTCTCTGCCTTCCAGCCTCAGCCTTCCCTAGGGTTATGTATCCAGGAATTCATCCGTCCGCCGCCGGATGTTTCCCCTTTCTCACTTTCCCAAGGTCAGCCTCACCAACCTGTATTCATGCCTACCCCAGGTTCATGTATCCAGGAAACCATCCGTCTACCGCCAGATGTCTCCCCTTCCCCACTTACCCAAGGTTAGCCTCAACAACCTTCCCCAAGTTTATGTATCCAGGAATCCATCCGCTCGCTCCCGGATGTCTTCCCTTCCCCACTTACCTAAGGTCAGCGAGTTAGGTCAGTGCCTTCCCCGGATCAGTGTCTCCAGGAGTCCACTTGGTGTCACCTCAGGTGGAAATCCCTTCTCCACTTCCCCAAAGTCAGCGGTATTCTTGCTTTACCCAAGTTCATGTATCCAGGAATCGATCCGTCTACCGCCGGATGTCTTCCCTTCCCCACTTCCCCAAGGTCAGCCTCAACTGCACGTATTCATGCTTTCCCCAGGTTCATGTATCCAGGAATCCATCCGCTCGCTCCCAGATGTCTCCCCTTCCCCACTTACCCAAGGTTAGCCTCAACAACAACCTTCCCCAAGTTTATGTATCCAGGAATCCATCCGCTCGCTCCCGGATGTCTTCCCTTCCCCACTTACCTAAGGTCAGCGAGTTAGGTCAGTGCCTTCCCCGGATCAGTGTCTCCAGGAGTCCACTTGGTGTCACCTCAGGTGGAAATCCCTTCTCCACTTCCCCAAAGTCAGCGGTATTCTTGCTTTACCCAGGTTCATGTATCCAGGAATCGATCCGTCTACCGCCGGATGTCTTCCCTTCACCACTTACCCAAGGTCAGCCTCAACTGCTGGTATTCATGCCTTTCCCAGGTTTATGTATCCAGGAATCCATCCGTTCGCTCCCGGATGTCTCCCCTTCCCCACTTACCTAAGGTCAGCCTCAACTACAACCTTCCCCAAGCTCATGTATCCAGGAATCCATCCGTTCGCTCCCGGATGTTTCCCCTTCCCCACTTACCTAAGGTCGGCGGTGCCTTCCCCGGATCAGTGTCTCCAAGAATCCACTTGTGTCACTGAGTGGACTCCCTTCCCCACTTCCCCAGAGTCAGCGGTTGCCACCCTCAGTGACCTCTCTGCATGGAAACTTGGTCTTGTCTAGCTCGTCTACGGTAGAGACTGTCCAGGTGGGTGGAATTACTGGAGGGGACACACAGTAAACTGCGTCCAGAAATTACATCCACCAAGACAGCCTGGAACCGTAGATCAGCTGGACGAGACGAAGCTCGTACACAGCTGGGCCACCTCGGGGGCTAATTAATTACAATTTTGGAATTCCTCTTATGTTACACTATGAATTTATACTGAGAAAAAGTTTTTTTTAACTTATTTAGCAGTTTAAATGTGTTTGTGAGCGACATTCTATGTGAAATATGTAAATATATAAAGATGAACACGTTTGAGACACTAGTGGAGGACTGTGTGTCGTGTGTAACATGTTATTTTGTATAAATGAATGTAATATCTACGTGTTATTGTATATTGGTGTCTTATGTACCTGTTCTTGTGTGTTCACGAATGTCATGTGTACATGTTATTATGTATGAAAAAGTATCAAATTCAAATCTCTAAATTTCCTCTATGAAAACTATAACAAATTTATAATAATAGCTATTTCTGGTGTTTCGTAAATGAATTTGAAGGTCGGATATATACATACATGCGCGCACACATATATATGTGTGTGTATGTATATACAGAGTTTTACATAATGTGTTAATAAAGCTGTGTTTAGAGTGACACCTGGTCTACATGATGGCTTACTCTGTATATACTGTCTTCTGAGTAAAGTACAATGACATCACACGTCTTTAAGACCACAGGTGACATCACACAACATTATCTAACACCCAGTTTTTTGTTTGAATCTTTACCGTCTTTCTTGCATATTATAACTTAATTCAAGACTATTGCTCTCAAAACATTTGCTAAGATTAAATACATTTTTAACTCTAGTATATTTTTATCAAACCTATAAATCCACCTAAGTGTTGCTTCCCTTTATATAAGTGTTTTTCACTTGGGTATTTCATTGTTTACACTTGATGCATATATTAATTTCCATTTCATAATTCACACTCATCTTTGTTACGCATATTTTGTCTTTTCCATCATTTCATCCATCATATTTCTGACACACTTTATGGTCAACAGTCTTATTCCATTATAATTATTACATTCTTTAAAGTTTTCCCTTTTCTTTTATAAACATTATGAACAAAATCATTAAGTATTCCAGAACTTTATTACAACTGCCTCACAAACTTCAATCTTAATCCATTCTAAATTTCCCAGTTTTAATCTTCTTATTGACTCATTTCTTTTATTCTGACTGACTAACTGTTGACAGCAGAGTCAGCCAGGCTGACAGCAGAGTCAGCCAGGCTGACAGCAGAGTCAGCCAGGCTGACAGCAGAGTCAGCTAGTCTGACAGCAGAGTCAGCCAGGCTGACAGCAGAGTCAGCCAGGCTGACAGCAGAGTCAGCCAGGCTGACAGCAGAGTCAGCCAGGCTGACAGCAGAGTCAGTCAGGCTGACAGCTGTACCACAGAACTGTGCTCTTCTTTATTGTGAATTATTATGTAGTTCATATAAGTTTTCTTCTGATGTTTACTTTTCACTTTCATCTACACATAAACATCACTACAAACACACTACTACGTACACATATACATACATGTGTACACGTTCTCATAAGCATATCTGCACTCTCTCACACCACTGTTTAAGTTAATGAGTTCTATATGAATAGTGTAAGAAACTTAAGAAAATTCTTGATCATGTTATTTAAATTTTCTTAAGAAACTGGAATGAGGGTTACGATATTTTGATGAAATATTTTGGAAAAGGATATAATAGGGAAGATTTCTGATACATGGGATCAACTTTGTCATCCTCCTTTGTATGTTTTATAGAGCATTTATATCCATTCTGTAATACGGTGACCAAAACTGTGCAGCATGATCTAAATGAGGCCTAACCAAGGATATATAGAGGTGAAGAACAACCTGAGGACTCCTATTATTTATGCTTCTTGATATGAAGCCAAGGATTCTGTTGGCTTTATTGCGAACACTTATGCACTGTTGTCTTGGTTTCAGATTACTGCTAACCAGAACTCCTAAATCTTTTTCACAATCCGTAATATTAAGATCTACATTATTTATTTTATATGTGGCATGGTTATTGTCCTGTCCAACATTTAGAACTTTGCATTTGTCTATATTAAACTGCATCTGCCACTTCTCTGACCACTGCATCAGTCTATTCAAATCTTCCTGGAGTGCTCTAATGACCTCTTCAGAATGAATTCGACGGCCTGTTTTGGTGTCATCGGCAAACTTGCTTATGTCGCTTTTTATGCCCTCATCAATGTCGTTTATGTAGATTGTGAACAACAGGGGGCCCAACACTGACCCCTGTGGAACACCGCTCGTAACGCTTCCCCACTCTGATTTATGCAAACTCTTTGCTGCCTATTTGTCAACCATGCCTCTATCCAGGAAATTTTTTTTCCTCCTATTCCATGTGCCTTAATTTTCCTCAATAGTCTCTGATGTGGGACCCTGTCAAAAGCCTTACTGAAGTCCACATACACAATATCATATTCATTACCATGATCTACCTCCTCAAATACCTTAGTGAAAAAAGTTAATAAATTCGTAAGGCAGGAACGCCCCTTTGTAAAACCATGCTGAGATTCGTTGATTAATTTATGCTTTTCAAGGTGGCTACGAACTGCCTCGGCAATTATTGATTCCATAAATTTTTTCCACTATGGAGGTTGGGCTTATTGATCTATAGTTCGAAGCTAAGGACCTGTCACCTGCTTTGAAAATAGGTATCACATTTGCTATTTTCCACTTATCTGGCACCATGCCAGTCTGTAGTGATATGTTAAAAAGATTAGCCAAAGGTTTGCTAAGCTCCTCTTTACATTCCTTTAGAACCCTTGTGTACAGTTCATCAGGACCTGAAATTTGTTAGGTTTTAATTTATCTATTTGCGTAAGGAACAAGTCACTTGTGACACTAATCGTGCATAGTATATTATTATATTGCATGTGTCTCTACTTTTCCATCGTGTCGGTAATGTATAGCATTTATCTCCATGTTATGTTAATATCTTATTAACATTATGTGACATAATATTAATATAATAAAGTATATGATAAAATAAAACATAACATAATATAGCAAAGCATAATATAACAACCTTCTCTACCAAGAAAAAAAACAGTATAAAAGAAGGTAGGAAGCTTGGTGGCCAAGTTGGATCATCGGGAGGTAAAGTTTGTTAAGTCACTAGGTCAAGTTTTCCTGGAATACTTCTAAGTTACATTTTTATTGTATTTTTATTGTCATTCAATCGTAGAATCAACGAGGGGAAAAAGATGAGTGGTGCATTGAGGAGTCTGTGGAGACTAACAACATTATCCATGGAAGCAAAGATGGGAATGTATGAGAGTATAGTTATACCGATGTTGTGAATGTTGCAGCAAGAAGACTGGAGACAGTGTGAAGCCTGAGTGGTGAATGTTGCTGCAAGAAGACTGGAGACAGTGTGAAGCATGAGTGGTGAATGTTGCAGCAAGAAGACTGGAGACAGTGTGAAGCATGAGTGGTGAATGTTGCAGCAAGAAGACTGGAGACAGTGTGAAGCCTGAGTTGTGAATGTTGCAGCAAGAAGACTGGAGACAGTGTGAAGCCTGAGTTGTGAATGTTGCAGCAAGAAGACTGGAGACAGTGTGAAGCCTGAGTGGTGAATGTTGCAGCAAGAAGACTGGAGACAGTGGAGACGTCATGTCTGAGGTCAATGTAGAGAATCCGTAGTATGGATATTAGGAGGAGGTGCGGGATTATCAAAACAATTATACATGTAGAAAGGATGGAACGAAATAGAATGGCTTCTAGAGGTATGGCGGGGTCGGGGTCGGCCTAGGAGGACTTGGAGGCAGGGGATAAAGGAGGTTTTGTGAGGGAGATGCTTGGACTTCTAGCAAGCATACATGTATGTTAGATGAAAGCAAATGGAGACCAATTGTTTTTAGGACTTGACGTGTTGTTTGAGTGTGAGCAAGGTAACATTTATGAAGGGATTCAGGAAAACCGGCAGACCGGACTTGAGTCCTGGAGATGTAAAGTACAGAGCCAACACTCTGAAGGAGGGGTGTTAGTGTTGCAATTTCATAACTGTGGTGTGAGTGCGCCTCTGGCAAGACAGTGATGGAGTGATTGATGAAAGTTTTTCTCTCTCGGGCCACCCTGCCTTGGTGGGTCACCCTGCCTTGGTGGGTCACCCTGCCTTGGTGGGTCACCTTGCCTTGGTGGGTCACCCTGCCTTGGTGGGTCACCCTGCCTTGGTGGGTCACCCTGCCTTGGTGGGTCACCTTGCCTTGGTGGGTCACCCTGCCTTGGTGGGTCACCCTGCCTTGGTGGGTCACCCTGCCTTGGTGGGTCACCCTGCCTTGGTGGGTCACCCTGCCTTGGTGGGTCACCCTGCCTTGGTGGGAAACGGACGATGTGTTAATAAAAAAATAAAAAACAATAATAATAATTATAATAATAATAATCTCAATTACTGCAAGTACATGATACAATTATTACAGACCAGCTGACATTGTTGACGGGATCCATCCATCTGAACAAGTGATAACAATAACTACTTAACACTAGGCGAACAAGTGATAAAAATAACTACTTAACAATAGGTGAACAAGTGATAATAACTACTCACTACTAGGTGAACAAGTGATAATAACTACTCACTACTAGGTGAACAAGTGATAATAACTACTCACTACTAGGCGAACAAGTGATAATAACTACTCACTACTAGGTGAACAAGTGATAACTTACTACTAGGTGAACAGCAGCAACAAGTGTCAGGAAACTTGCCGGGATTGATCCAGGTGAAACACTGAGCATATTATTACCACTGTCAGCCTCAGAGTTATCTCTGAGTTACCAGATCTTGCTACGTGGAGGCCAGTGGTTCGTATTTAAGGTCCACTTACTGTGTTTTTGATGGTTTCCCCAGGTTCATGTGTCCCCTCAGATATTCTCCCTTCCTCACTTCCTATCCTACATTCAGTAATCTTGCATCTAAGTCTTCCCCAGGTTCATGTGTCCAGGAGTCCATCTGTGTCCCCTCAGATATTCTCCCTTCCTCACTTACCATCCTACACTTCCCATCCTACACTAAATCTTCCCCAGGTTCATGTGTCCCCAGGTTCATGTGTCCCATCCTAAACTTCCTATCGTACACTTCCCATCCCACACTAAGTCTTCCCCAGGTTCGTGTGTCCAGGAGTGCATCTGTGTCCCCTCAGATATTCTCCCTTCCTCACTTCCCATCCTAAACTTCCTATCCAACACTTCCCATCCTACACTAAGTCTTCCCCAGGTTCATGTGTCCAGGAGTCCATCTGTGTCCCCTCAGACATTCTCCCTTCTTCACTTCCTATCCTACACTTCCTATCCTATATTTCCTATCCTACACTTCCTATCCTATATTTCCTATCCTACACTTCCTATCCTATAAGTCCTAACCTATATTTCCCATCCTACACTTCCTATCCCAACTTTTGCATCTAAGCCTTCCCCGGGAATTCATCCATGGGCCCCCGGATGTCTTCCCTTGAAGTCTGGTGATGCCTCACATAGTCCTACCCCCCCGGTCCATGGTCAGCAAGTCCCACCCCAGGTCCGTGGATCCAGGTATTCACTCTTCACCACTTCCCTGAGGTCAGCAAGTCCCACCCCAGGTCCGTGGTTCAAGGTATTCACCCTTCACCACTTCACTGAGGTCAGCAAGTCCCACCCCAGGTCCGTGATTCCAGATATACACCCTTCACCACTTCCCTGAGATCAGCAAGTCCCACCCCAGGTCCGTGGATCCAGGTATTCACCCTTTACCATTTCCCTGAGGTCAGCAAGTCCCACCCCAGGTCCGTGGATCCAGGTATTCACCCTTCACCACTTCCCTGAAGTCAGCAAGTCCCACCCCAGGTCCGTGGTTCAAGGTATTCACCCTTCACCACTTCCCTGAGGTCAGCAAGTCCCACCCCAGGTCCAGGTATTCACCCTTTACCACTTCCCTGAGGTCAGCAAGTCCCACCCCAGGTCCGTGGTTCCAGGTATTCACCCTTTACCACTTCCCTGAGGTCAGCAAGTCCCACCCCAGGTCCGTGGATCCAGGTATTCACCCTTCACCACTTCCCTGAGGTCAGCAGTTTCAGCCAGCCTTGAAGTACTGTCCATATATGATATTACTACACAAGTGTATTAATATCAGTATACAGAGGAAGATGTTATTACAGAGGAGGACACACAGATAATCTGCGCTCTGTAATAACATCCTCCTGGACAGACTCGAACGTCGACTACCTGAGACATGAGAGATCTCTATCACAGTTCGTCCACCAAGAACTGGCCACTAGTGAAAATCTGGAACATATATTTATATTTAATATTGTTCCTATGTTAATTGTTAGCTTGATTAATTATTTAGTTGTACAAGTGCTTTTGTGAACGTATTTAGGTTCGTTGTTGTGTGAACGTTAGCGGCGCGTGACGCGTAAAGCGCTGAATTATACGAAAAATATGAAAAGAATTGAAAAATGAGTTAATGTTACCGAGAAAGAGCTGAAGAATCTGGTAACATTTTGGAGTATGTCTCGTCTCTGTAAAAAGGTTACCGTAATTATAATAAATGCGGTAAATGCATAATTGTTGTGACGCATACCATAACAGTAGTGTATTTGTTGTCATTTTCTGGACATTTTTCGTAATTTTTTTGCTCATATTTTAGTGCCAAATGCTACAAAATACAAATTGGTAACCCTCTGAGTGGCTGCAGTTTGAGCTGCTTCAACCACAAGTCTCTCAGTGTTGACTAACAGTCGACAAGAAGGGGGGGTGTGCTGGTCTGAGTGACCAGCAGACCCTAGTGACCCGTAATTTTGCCATATATTGTACAAATTTCATACACAATGCCTCGCCCGAAGAGACAGTATTCGCATGCGGTCAGCCGGAAGCGATTAGAAATTATGAAAAAAGCTAAAGAAATGAAGGCAGCAGCAGACTCGTGGCTGCCATCACTAACACTGGTCAACACCACACATTGTTTACTGCTGGGGAAATAACTGATGTTTCTGAAGACCAGTCACTTGTTGAACAAGTAAAGCGAAAGTGTAAGATGATCTGTGTAGCCAGCACCTCCATTGTCACCCAAGATGCCGGCAGCATCACTGTGGCCATCCCAGATGTGGCCACCCCACGTGGCCGTGCCAGACCTAGAGGATTGAAGCGTGAACAAGGTGACTCATCTGTGGCCACCACCACCATTGTGGCCACAGTGACCACGCCTTTACCCATATATACATCTGTTTTGACCACACCTGTGGTTACATATGTGACACCCTCATCACAAATGACCATATTTCCTGCGGCCACCCTAGACATGGTCACCCCAGATGTGGCCACCCTAGACATGGCCACCCCAGATGTGGCCACTACTGTCGCCAGCTCATCTGACCCCCAGCTCAGCTGTCACCATGACCCTGTCTCAGCTGTCACCATCTCAGCTGATCACAGCTCAGCTGACCCTGTCTCAGCTGTCACCATCTCAGCTGATCACAGCTCAGCTGACCCTGTCTCAGTTGTCACCATCTCAGCTGATCACAGCTCAGGTGACCCTGTCTCAGTTGTCACCATCTCAGGTGGAATCTGTCATTATCCTTTTGGCTGTTATCACTGAAAGGAATTGTACGCCTAAGCAACCTAAACCTCTTAGATGACATGACTTCTGTAACCTGGGGTACCTTAGTTGTACTTGCCCAATAGTTATCTATGGATGGGTATGGACAAATACCCATGGGTATGGACAGAATACCTATGAACTTCATGATTTCTTCAGAATCAGTTACAAAAGTAGTATCTATGTTTTTTTGTTTGGCATGCAAATTTTTGATATGTGATGTTGTCTATCACATTTTGAGTAAAAAACTTGCTAAAATTATCAAATGCACAGATAATTTCAAGAGGCTTTTCATGTTGGTATATAATCAAAGAGTCATTTTGGATGTGTGTTTTTTTTGCTCCATTCTGTCTGAGCTTGAACAGCTTCAAGAGTAAGTTCATCATAATCATCACGGTACTCCTCGACCGTAATACCTTCCTTTCTCTGGGCTAATTTAGGCTTTTTGGATGACCTGTCTCCCTCCTCATCACTTGACACCTCTGCATCTGGTGGCAAGTATTCATCACTTCTCTTTGGAGGACTCACCGACTCACCATTAAACAATTTCTCATTGATCTGGAAGGACAATTAGAACGTTCTGTACACACCCAAAACACTACCGAATTTGTATATGCATTAGAAAAATTATTATAAATATTTATTTACTGAAATTGCTAATTTGAACTTGAGGGTGGGGTAGTGGTCAGCCTAGGAAAGGCTGGAGGGAGGGGGTAAGGAGGTTTTGTGTGCGAGGGGCTTGGACTTTCAGGCAGTTAATGATATGCCCATGCACTCTGCCCCAGGCCCGGGCTCTTGGAGCTCCGTGTTCATCAAGAACTGCAAGAAGCCTCTGTTATGTGCCTTCAGCATTCTATGGAGGGAGCATGAACACAGGGGTCCTCCCACAATCACTAAAAACAACATATATAGCCCCAATCCGCAAAGGTGGCAGCAAAGCAGTTGCAAAGAACTACAGACCGATAGCACTCACAACCCATATAAAAATCTCTGAAAGGGTTCTGAGAGGCGCAGCACTCAGCTCCACTGAGAGGCGCAGCACTCGGCTCCACTGAGAGAGTCAGCACTCAGCTCCACTGAGAGGGGCAGCACTCGGCTCCACTGAGAGGGGCAGCACTCGGCTCCACTGAGAGGGGCAGCACTCGGCTCCACTGAGAGGGGCAGCACTCGGCTCCACTGAGAGGGGCAGCACTCGGCTCCACTGAGAGGGGCAGCACTCGGCTCTACTGAGAGGGGCAGCACTCGGCTCCACTGAGAGGGGCAGCACTCGGCTCCACTGAGAGGGGCAGCACTCGGCTCCACTGAGAGGGGCAGCACTCGGCTCCACTGAGAGGGGCAGCACTCGGCTCCACTGAGAGGGGCAGCACTCGGCTCCACTGAGAGGGGCAGCACTCGGCTCCACTGAGAGGGGCAGCACTCGGCTCCACTGAGAGGGGCAACACTCGGCTCCACTGAGAGGGGCAGCACTCGGCTCCACTGAGAGGGGCAGCACTCGGCTCCACTGAGAGGGGCAGCACTCGGCTCCACTGAGAGGGGCAGCACTCGGCTCCACTGAGAGGGGCAGCACTCGGCTCCACTGAGAGGGGCAGCACTCGGCTCCACTGAGAGGGGCAGCACTCGGCTCCACTGAGAGGGGCAGCACTCGGCTCCACTGAGAGGGGAAGCACTCGGCTCCACTGAGAGGGGCAGCACTCGGCTCCACTGAGAGGGGCAGCACTCGGCTCCACTGAGAGGGGCAGCACTCGGCTCCACTGAGAGGGGCAGCACTCGGCTCCACTGAGAGGGGCAGCACTCGGCTCCACTGAGAGGGGCAGCACTCGGCTCCACTGAGAGGGGCAGCACTCGGCTCCACTGAGAGGGGCAGCACTCGGCTCCACTGAGAGGGGCAGCACTCGGCTCCACTGAGAGGGGCAGCACTCGGCTCCACTGAGAGGGGCAGCACTCGGCTCCACTGAGAGGGGCAGCACTCGGCTCCACTGAGAGGGGCAGCACTCGGCTCCACTGAGAGGGGCAGCACTCGGCTCCACTGAGAGGGGCAGCACTCGGCTCCACTGAGAGGGGCAGCACTCGGCTCCACTGAGAGGGGCAGCACTCGGCTCCACTGAGAGGGGCAGCACTCGGCTCCACTGAGAGGGGCAGCACTCGGCTCCACTGAGAGGGGCAGCACTCAGCTCCACAGAGAGAGGCGCAGCACTCAGCTCCACAGAGAGAGGCGCAGCACTCAGCTCCACAGAGAGAGGCGCAGCACTCAGCTCCACTGAGAGAGGCGCAGCACTCAGCTCCACTGAGAGAGGCGCAGCACTCAGCTCCACTGAGAGAGGCACAGCACTCAGCTCCACTGAGAGAGGCACAGCACTCAGCTCCACTGAGAGAGGCAGCACTCGGCTCCACTGAGAGAGGCAGCACTCGGCTCCACTGAGAGAGGCAGCACTCGGCTCCACTGAGAGAGGCAGCACTCGGCTCCACTGAGAGAGGCAGCACTCAGCTCCACTGAGAGAGGCACAGCACTCAGCTCCACTGAGAGAGGCACAGCACTCAGCTCCACTGAGAGAGGCACAGCACTCAGCTCCACTGAGAGAGGCACAGCACTCAGCTCCACTGAGAGAGGCACAGCACTCAGCTCCACTGAGAGGCGCAGCACTCGGCTTCACTGAGAGAGTCAGCACTCAGCTCCACTGAGAGAGTCAGCACTCAGCTCCACTGAGAGAGTCAGCACTCAGCTCCACTGAGAGAGTCAGCACTCAGCTCCACTGAGAGAGTCAGCACTCAGCTCCAGAGAGAGTCAGCACTCAGCTCCAGAGAGAGTCAGCACTCAGCTCCAGAGAGAGTCAGCACTCAGCTCCAGAGAGAGTCAGCACTCAGCTCCAGAGAGAGTCAGCACTCAGCTCCAGAGAGAGTCAGCACTCAGCTCCAGAGTGTCGCTTCTGTATCCTAAGTAGTGAATACTTGTCCAGCTTTGTGAACTCAATTATACCGGGATTATATGGACTTTGTTTCTAATTGTGTGTAACTACACAGTGATTTATGTGGTGAGTGTTTGACTGTATGGTATCTACACACACATGAACTGTCTGGACTATGTGGTGTGTGTTTGACTGTATGGTATCTACACACACACATGAACTGTCTGGACTATGTGGTGTGTGTTTGACTGTATGGTATCTACACACACACATGAACTGTCTGGACTATGTGGTGTGTGTTTGACTGTATGGTATCTACACACACACATGAACTGTCTGGACTATGTGGTGTGTGTTTGACTGTATGGTATCTACACACACACATGAACTGTCTGGACTATGTGGTGTGTGTTTGACTGTATGGTATCTACACACACATGAACTGTGTGAACTATGTGGTGTGTGTTTGACTGTATGGTATCTACACACACACATGAACTGTCTGGACTATGTGGTGTGTGTTTGACTGTATGGTATCTACACACACACATGAACTGTGTGTACTATGTGGTGTGTGTTTGACTGTATGGTATCTACACACACACATGAACTCTGTGAACTATGTGGTGTGTGTTTGACTGTATGGTATCTACACACACATGAATGAACTGTGACTGTATGGACTACTGTGTGAACTATGTGGTGTGTGTTTGACTGTATGGTATCTACACACACATGAACTGTGTGAACTATGTGGTGTGTGTTTGACTGTATGGTATCTACACACACATGAACTGTGTGAACTATGTGGTGTGTGTTTGACTGTATGGTATCTACACACACATGAACTGTGTGAACTATGTGGTGTGTGTTTGACTGGATGGTATCTACACACACATGAACTGTGTGAACTATGTGGTGTGTGTTTGACTGTATGGTATCTACACATACATGAACTGTGTGAACTATGTGGTGTGTGTTTGACTGTATGGTATCTACACATACATGAACTGTGTGAACTATGTGGTGTGTGTTTGACTGTATGGTATCTACACATACATGAACTGTGTGGACCATATGTAGTGTGCTAGTTAAACACCTTGATACAGTGTCAGTCTTGAGGATTTTGTGTGATGTAGATTGTATATGACTATTCCAGCGTTTAGCTCAATTTGATTATCTTACCTTTCCTATATACGTTGATAGACTTATGATCATTAATTATGATCATCAGTATTCTACAATTTGATAATTTCTGCTTCAGAATGAAAATATTTTCCAACCTGTCTGCAATAAGGTTCATAGTACAATTTATGCTTTACTAGATCCATAAATTGTTTTAAAACATCTCTTGTGCTCAGTTACTTCAAGTCTGCGGGAAAGTCATCTTTAAAATTGCTGTAGCTACTGAACCCATTTAAAACTGCTGTAGCTACTGAACCCATTTAAAACTGCTGTATCTACTGAACCCATTTAAAACTGCTGTATCTACTGAACCCATTTAAAACTGCTGTATCTACTGAACCCATTTAAAACTGCTGTATCTACTGAACCCATTTAAAACTGCTGTATCTACTGAACCCATTTAAAACTGCTGTATCTACTGAACCCATTTAAAACTGCTGTATCTACTGAACCCATTTAAAACTGCTGTATCTACTGAACCCATTTAAAACTGCTGTATCTACTAAACCCATTAAAAACTGCTTTATCTACTGAACCCATTTAAAACTACTGTATCTACTGAACCCATTTAAAACTGCTGTAGCTACTGAACCCATTTAAAACTGCCGTATCTACTGAACCAATTTAAAACTGCTGTATCTACTGAGCCCATTTAAAACTGCTGTAGCTATTGAACCCATTTAAAACTGTCGTAAGTACTAAAGTATTGTTGCAGCAGTAAAATAATATCTGAGTTTTAGTGGCATCTCTAGATTCACATCACACTGTGTAAGTCTTGCTTTTGTCCCAGCCTTTGTTTCTGGTACAGTTAACAACTGCTGGACAAAGTGTTTGTCTATTACCTGTTGATTATACCAAGCAATGAATATGTTAAAACTGACAGTGATGAAAAAGATAAAATACAGTTAATGACGAACTGGCAAACATTGAATAAATTCCAGAAGCGAATTGTTACCCAAGACATTATGTTTATTGCCAGAGTTGCAAATGTACAGCAGAACAATATATAAGTGAATAAAAACAGCAGTATCAGAGATATTAAACAGGTTCCATGATGTGATGATGAAATACTTTTTGTCAATAAATCGACACTACCATAATGGTCGACTTTATCAACGAGGAGATTTTTGTTTGTGTGTGTGTGTTTATTTGTTATTTATATTAACACTGTATTAGGATGCGTGGATGCCATTGTGGGAGACACTGTTGTGGAAGATGTAGGGAAATACAGCAACATAGAACACCAGAACATTAACACAGAACACCAGTACATTAACACAGAACACCAGTACATTAACACAGAACACCAGTACATTAACACAGAACACCAGTACATTAACACAGAACACCAGTACATTAACACAGAACACCAGTACATTAACACAGAACACCAGAACATTAACACAGAACACCAGAACATTAACACAGAACACCAGTACATTAACACAGAACACCAGTACATTAACACAGAACACCAGTACATTAACACAGAACACCAGTACATTAACACAGAACACCAGTACATTAACACAGAACACCAGTACATTAACACAGAACAGCAGTACATTAACACAGAACACCAGTACATTAACACAGAACACCAGTACATTAACACAGAACACCAGTACATTAACACAGAACACCAGTACATTAACACAGAACACCAGTACATTAACACAGAACACCAGTACATTAACACAGAACACCAGTACATTAACACAGAACACCAGTACATTAACACAGAACAGCAGTACATTAACACAGAACACCAGTACATTAACACAGAACAGCAGTACATTAACACAGAACACCAGTACATTAACACAGAACACCAGTACATTAACACAGAACACCAGTACATTAACACAGAACACCAGTACATTAACACAGAACACCAGTACATTAACACAGAACACCAGTACATTAACAC
This sequence comes from Cherax quadricarinatus, assembly GCF_038502225.1. Classification (NCBI taxonomy): domain Eukaryota; kingdom Metazoa; phylum Arthropoda; class Malacostraca; order Decapoda; family Parastacidae; genus Cherax; species Cherax quadricarinatus. The sequence goes on from NC_091317.1 coordinate 11,232,862, forward strand.
AGAACACCAGTACATTAACACAGAACAGCAGTACATTAACACAGAACAGCAGTACATTAACACAGAACACCAGTACATTAACACAGAACACCAGTACATTAACACAGAACACCAGTACATTAACACAGAACACCAGTACATTAACACAGAACACCAGTACATTAACACAGAACACCAGTACATTAACACAGAACACCAGTACATTAACACAGAACATCAGTACAAATGAAACTGTAACACGAAAGAAGAACACCAGTAAAGTAACAAGCAAAAACAGGACAGTGACGTACAAAAAAATACAGTAAGAGACAGCAGTAAGCAAAGACAGAATGGTAACATGTAAGGATAGTTACTTAAACAAATAGTCACACACGATCAGTAGTTTAAGTAAAATGGAAGAGTCTTGTTTGTTTTATCCAATACAAGTTTCTCTCAACAGTCACTTATTTACATCATCACAACTCTTAATAACAGAATATTGAAAATACTTTATAACAACATTCTTCACTTTGTTGACTCAGAATTAATGCTCAAGAATTTCTTTATTTCAGTTTTATTCACTGCGCAACATAATTTTATTTTAAGAAAAGTAAGAGAAAATGCAGATATGCGAGTGAACATGAGTGTGTGAGTGACATGTGTGAACATGAGTGACATGTGTGAACATGAGTGTGTGTGACATGTGTGAACATGAGTGTGTGAGTGACATGTGTGAACATGAGTGTGTGAGTGACATGTGTGAACATGAGTGAGTGACATGTGTGAACATGAGTGTGTGTGACATGTGTGAACATGAGTGTGTGGGTGACATGTGTGAACACGAGTGTGTGAGTGACATGTGTGAACATGAATGTGTGAGTGGCATGTGTGAACATGAGTGTGTGAGTGACATGTGTGAACATGAGTGAGTGACATATGTGAACATGAGTGTGTGTGACATGTATGAACATGAGTGTGTGGGTGACATGTGTGAACACGAGTGTGTGAGTGACATGTGTGAACATGAGTGTGTGAGTGACAGAGTTTGGACAGTAACATACTGTACATGTGCCAAGGAATTTCTGTTTACATAGACGTTAGAGGGGGATGAGAGGAGTATGTGTGTGTGTGATTATCGTGTGATTATCGTGTGTGTGTGTGTGTGTGTGTGTGTGTGTGTGTGTGTGTGTGTGTGTGTGTGTGTGTGTGTGTGTGTGTGTGTGTGTGTGTGTGTGTGTGTGTGCGCGCGCGCGCGCGCGCACATAATTGCCAGTGTGAGTGTACATAAATAATGAAATGTAATAAAATGAAAAGCATCTGTCTTGGTGGGTGTAATTACAGGACGAAGTTTTCTGTGTGTCACCTCCTGTAATTCCACCCACCTGGACAGTCTCGGCAGTAGACCAGCTAGACAAGACCAAGTTACCATCCAACAAGGTCACTGGGAAGGGGGCCAACAACCGCTGACCTCGTGGAAGTGGGGAACCACTGACCTGGGAAAAACAGAACCTGGGAAAACTGAGGTAGGAAGTTCATCTGAGGGGACACAGGTGAGCATCTGGAGGCACGGAATTAGGAAAAGCACAAAAAAAAAAAAACAATAAACATTAAGTGGGGAGTGTGATATCAGGGAGCCCACAGATGGAGACCTGGAAACATGATCCAGTAGAAGGTAACCAGAGAGAAGCCAAGAGATAGAGTGGGAAAGAGAGACTACCTGAGGGAACTAGTACTACTACTACTACTACTACTACTACTAATAATAATAATAATAATAACAATAATAACGTGGAGAGGGAAGTGAAAATATAAGAGGAGAGAGAAACTTGTTAAATTGTTTAATAATGATTTGAAGCTAAACTTTATCTTCCATAAGATAAATCATAATAGTGTCTTCTTTACCTCGAATCCAACATTCTTCATCAGAATATTGAAATATATAGAGTTACTGAATTCCCAAATATTTAGGAAGTCTGGTTTTTTTCTCTGCCTCCAAGTTTTCGAGTTTATTTTGAAAATTAAATGTAATTTTAACACCCGTGAGGGAGAGTGTATATATGAATGGGTACAAATTTGTGTACATATAATTGTGTGTGGCATAGGTGGAAGTGTGTATGTGTGTGTATATGTGATTACATGCATATTAGAGTAAGAGCCGATGAATGTGTTTTACACGTGTGTGTGTGTGTGTGTGTGTGTGTGTGTGTGTGTGTGTGTGTGTGTGTGTGTGTGTGTGTGTGTGTGTGTGTGTGTGTGTGTGTGTGTGCGCGCGTGCGCGCGCTCGCTCTCTCGCGCACGCGCATAGTTTTGTGCGTGTATATACGAGGGTGAATCAGGAAACTGTGTTTACGAAGATGAGCAAATGAGCGTAAAAATAAGTGTGTGTAAGTAAGTTTGTTTAGGTACAGATACACGTAAAAACAGTTACACAAATTTTCAAACATAGTAACATATGTGTAAATTACCCAGGATAACCCGAAAAAAAGTCACATGAAGTGACTTATTACACTTCTTATTACAGTTCTCGTGGAGTGGGACACACAGATTAACACACACTCATCCACACTCAGTGAAACATTCACAAACACACTCAAGCCGCTGATTAAGTACAGAAACTTATATTTAATATAGATGAATCGTATAATATAAATAGAACTCCCAAATTTTCACTGAGTGGCCAGACCTTGGTGGCCGAACTGGACGGTAGCTTGGCTGCGTCTGGCTGACCTACGGTCTAGACTGTCTTGGTGGTGTAATTACAGGACGCAGATTTCTGTGTGTCCCCTCCTGTAATTCCACCCACCTGGACAGTCTCTACCCTAGACCAGCTAGACCAGACCTCTTTCTCATCTGGCTAGATCACTGAGGGTGGCTTAGCCGGCTTCGGGATACATAACCTGGGGAAGGCTGAGGCTGGAAGATATCCTAAGGGAAGTGAGGAAGGGGAGACATCCGGGGGCCCACGGATGGATTCCTGGACACATGGACCTGGGAAAGGCGAGGATACCCCGGGGAAGTGGGAAAGGGAGATTATCTGAAAGTGGACAGATGGACTCCTGGACACATGGACCTGGGAATGACGGGGATGCTGGTTGTTGAGGTAGACCTTGGTGAAGTGGAGAAGGGAGAATATCTGAGGGGACACAGATGGACTCCTGGACACATGGACCTGGGAAAGCCGAGGATACCTTGGGGAAGTGGGAAAGGGAGAATATCTGAAGGCGGACAGATGGACTCCTGGACACACGGACCTGGGAAGGACGGGGATGCTGGTTGTTGAAGCAGACCTTTGGGAAGTGGGGAAGGGAGAATATCTGAGTGGACACAGATGGCCTCCTGGACACATGGACCTGGGGAAAGCTTCAAAAAACACAGTAAATGGATGGGTGGACCTTAAAGACGAACCACTGGCCTCCACGTGGCAAGGTCTGGTAACTCAGAGATAACTCTGAGGCTGACAGTGGTCGCAAATAATAATAATGATAATTTTGATTTCTTATAGACTGACATATGATTATTTTACATTTTGGGTGGCTTTAAATTTTGGGCTCGAACTGGTTTGTCAATATATTAAAACATATTTATATTACTTATTACTTATACATATGAACTCTTATCTTTTAAAGGAGTCAGTATCAGTGTCCTTTAAGTAGACTTAATTTTCTTCCCTCGAAGTTCATCGCTGTGTTTCTAATTATTCATAATTATTAATTATTGTTGTTGGAGGTAGTAGATAACACTGTCATCGAAGATGACAATAATGAAATGTAGGTTCAAAGTGAACATAGACATTTTATATATTTCTTATACCTTATATAAACCAATATAATAAGAATATAATAAGAAATAATGTGAGGGACCCTTGAGTAAAAATACAGCAAGTTTGTGTTAACCCCATCAATTACTTGATCTAAACAAGACTTTTTTAAGCCAGCATCTAATTAATTCAAGACAGGTTTTTCTTTAGAAATTCAAGATGGTTGATCTGGTAAAAAACATGTACTGAACATGTTGATATGGGTTAGAACATTTAATAAAAGTTGAACAGAAGAGAGAGTACATGTACTGAACACTTTGTTCAGAAATAGAATATTCATGGAACATTCACATAAAGAGCTAAATGTCGTTCACACCAGTATAGACATATGTGAGTCCTGCTTCACATAACATGGATGGTTGGTAGTGAGTGGTGGCAAGAGACGGTTGATGACAAGTTGTGGCGAGTTGAAATTTTGAGAGTTAATGGTGATTTATAGTAATGAATAGTTAATAATCTGTTTGTTTCTTTCTTTGAAACAATGTAAATACACGAGAATAAATTATGATAGAAAAAAAAAAGTTTTGTGATGAATTGTGTTGGTCAGCTCAGGTGTGTTGCCTAAGTTGTTGTCTTCTTCCATTGTGTTGTGTCTTGAGCTTGACGTGGACCCTCGAATATAGTAGTGCAGTTTCTCTATGCAAAACTATTTTTTATCTATAAATGTATTGTTTGTTAATATTTTTGGGTGTCTGGAATGGTTTAATTGGATTTACATTATTTCCTATGGGAAATATTAACAAAACATACATTTTATAGATAATAATAATAGTTTTGCATACAGAAAAGGCACTACTAAATTAGAGGGTCCACTGTACATCCTTATATCCCATACCAGGTCATTCTTATATCCAATACCAGGTCATCCTTATATCCCATACCAGGTCATCCTTATATCCCACACCAGGTCATCCTTATATCCCATAGCAGGTCATCCCTATATGTCATACCAGGTCATCCCTATATTCCATACCAGGTCATCTTTACATGCCGTACCAGGTCATCCTTATATGACATACCAGGTCGTCGTTATATGGCATACCAGATCACCCTTACGTGCCATACCAGGTCATCCTTATATGCAATACCAGGTCATCCTTATATCCCGTAGCGGGTCATCCATATATCCCATACAAGGTCATCCTTATATCTCATACCAGGTCATCCTTATATCCCACACGAGGTCATCCTTATACCCCATAGCAGGTCATTCCTATATGCCATACTAGGTCATCCCTATATGCCATACCAGGTCATCCTTACATGCCGTACCAGGCCATACTTATATGCCATACCAGGTCGTGGTTATATGACATACCAGGTCATCCTTATATGACATACCAGGTCATCCTTATATGACATACCAGGTCATCCTTATATACCATACAGGTCATCCGTATATGCCATACCAGGTCGTCCTTATATGTCATATCAGGTCGTCCTTATATCCTATAGAAGGTCATCCTTATATCCCATACCAGGTCGTCCTTATATGCCATACCAGGTTATCCTTATATGCCATACCTGGTCATCCTTATGTGCCTTACCAGGTCAGCCTTATATGCCATACTAGGTCATCCTTATATGCCATGCCAGGTCATCCTTATATCCCATACCAGGTCATCCTTATATCCCATACCAGGTCATCCTTATATCCCATACCATATCCTTATATCCCCTACCAGGTCATCATTATATCCCATACCAGGTCATTCTTATATCCCATGCCAGGTCATCCTTATATCACATACTAAATCATCCTTATATCCCCTACCAGGTCATCCTTATATCCCATACCAGGTCATCCTTATATGCCATACCAGGTCATCCTTATATCATATATCAGGTCATCCTTATATGCCATACTTTATATGCCATACCTTATATGCCATACCTTATATGTCGTACCTTATATGCCATACCTTATATGCCATACCTTATATGTCGTACCTTATATGCCATACCTTATATGCCATACCTTATATGCCATATCCTGCAGGATCATGGTTCGAGTTTATTCTGCCTTGAAAATTACTTTGAGAGGCCGTTTCCTTGTCCTTGCGAACCACCCAATTCTCCGAAAATTTACCACCAGGGTCATGTCGCCCTCGCCTATTGCCTTCATGACACCTTCAATGGCTTTTATTTCCTCCTGTTTTCTTTCCTCGTAGGTTTTCCCGTCGGCTTCCTGGAGCCCATAGACAAAACATGATCTCTCCCTTTCTTCCTCCCACTGTGTCTCCCATTGCATCCTCTAAGCCTAAGGAGTTTTAGTTCCTCCTCTTGGAGTGTTCCTTCCTTCAATCCCTTCCCTAGCTGAGGCCCCATTTTTCATTGGTCTGTCTTTCCTGCTCAGCTGTTCCTGGCCCCTGCAGGAGTCTGGTAGAGACCCGGCATATATCGTAGCTCCTTCAATGTCTCCCGGCCTTCCATTTGTTCCTAGTGCGCTCCTTGTCTTTGCCTTGGCCCTGTGTGGGTCTGACTGGACCTTTACATACAGTATAGCTTCCTTGCTCCCGCCAGTTCCCTTGTCTGTGTCTGATGTAGAAGTTCCTGATGTTATGTCTGTATTGTTTTTTTTTTCTTTAGGCTCTTTCAGGTTACTCAGTTCCTCTTCTGAGCGACGTATCTTGGCTTCTGCTACTAAAGCATGTTGCTCCCACTTCTGCTCTCTGCAGTTATCATCTCCTCTATCCTCTTTCCAAGCTCTTCTAGCTTCCTTCCCAAGTCTTCCTCCCTTTTTTTGAGTTCTGCATCCCAATCATCCTTCCCAGCTTCGTCTGCCATAGCCCTGGCTCTCGGCCTTGGTTTTAGTCTCATTGTACCACAGAACGAAGTTTATGTGAGGATGGTTGTTGTAAGTAGGGGGAGGGGTAGGGACGTTGGGCAGAGGGAAGAAGGATATGGGGTGGGAGAGGGGGACAGTGTCAAGGAGAGTTTTATAGGTTACAAGAGGGTATAGGGAGGAAGGAGAAAGGGAGTGTGGGAGAGGCTAGGGGGAGAGAGAGAGGAGGGGGGAAGAGACTGGGGAGAGGGAAGGTGGATGGAAGATGAGAGAGAGAGAGTGAGATATGGAAGATGGATGGAAAGTGAGGATGAGAAAGAGAGAGAGAGAGAGACTCGAAGTGTCAGGATGGGAGTGAGGGGGGAAAGGAAGGAGGGGGAGAGAGTGACCGCTTTAACAGGGGTGCCTTAACAGTGTGTGTGTGTGTGTGTGTGTGTACTCACCTAATTGTACTCACCTAATTGTGGTTGCAGGGGTCGAGACTCAGCTCCTGGCCCCGCCTCTTCACTGATCGCTACTGGGTCCTCTCTCTCTCTCTCTGCTTCCTGAGCTTTGTCATACCTCTTCTTAAAACTATGTATGGTTCCTGCCTCCACTACTTCACTTGCTAGGCTATTCCACTTCCTGACAACTCTATGACTGAAGAAATACTTCCTAACGTCCCTGTGACTCGTCTGAGTCTTCAGCTTCCAGTTGTGACCCCTTGTCCGTGTCCCCTCTGTGTGTGTGTGTGTTTATATGTATGTGTGTGTATGTGCGTGTATGTGCGTGTGTCTATCATATTTCGTAGTGCTCACTCAGTGGAGGTGTGGAGTGTGTGTGTGTGTGTGTGTTCGTGTGTTTGGGGGAGTTATGAGGGGGGAGAGATGGTTAGAGGGTGGACAAAGTGAAGGAGAGTGGGACAGGATGTCAAGTGGGTGGGTAGGTTGGGGGGTGTATGTATGGTTGTGAAGGGACCGTTTACACAGCTGTGTGTGTGTGTGTGTGTGTGTGTGTGTGAGAGATTGTGTGATTGTGTGTGTGTGTGTGTGTGTGTGTGTGTGATTGTGTGTGATTGTGTGTGATTGTGTGTGATTGTGTGTGATTGTGTGTGTGTGTGTGATTGTGTGTGATTGTGTGTGTGTGTGTGTGTGTGTGTGTGTGTGTGTGTGTGTGTGTGTGTGTGTGTGTGTGTGTGTGTGTGTGTGTGTGTGCGCGCGCGCGCGCGTGTGTTTGACGGTTACCCCTCACTAGCTACGCACCTCCCTCTCCTCATGCACTCATCAAACCTATCTCCACCTTATCTATGCTGCTTCTACTCTAATTCTGGTAATAGCTTGCAGGAGTGAGTGACCAGTATCTAACAGTGTGCAGAGACCAGAATCTGACAACATGCATCCACAATAAGTGAGAAGGACTTGCGTGGCTGTGGAGCGATGACAAGTTGCCAGTTGCTGATCCGTTGTCGTACACGTAGGCCTTCTAACACTATTTAGAAAATCCTTCACCCGTGATAGTTATATCCACTTATGCTCATACATCCCGTGCTCCTGAAGTGTTTTCACTTTTCACTTTTGGTAGAATACACTTCACACTCGGTAAGCTACACTTTTTATTTATAATGGGGCACAACCTGTTATGACGTCACTGCTTCAAGAAGGCCTACTCCTGCCACCTGCTCTAGTTATATATTTTTATCTTTTCTCTCTTTACTTATAAACTTTTTCGCTCTCACTTTATGCTGCCCTCCATTTCACTTGTTAACCAACGTCTCGTAATTCTTGAACACCTTTCACACTCGCTTTGATCTTTGTATATTTGTAACTGTGTGGCAATGGGTGCCCACTAGCCCCCCTTAGGGGGCCTTGTGGGCACCCATTGCCTTTTTTTTTTACTAATAACTTTGGTTATCACTTGTAGGGTTGTTCACTGACGTTGTCACTACCACTGGTTGCTGCTAGCAGCTAATGCACTCCCTAAAAACACTAAGATTCTCGGAGCCTTGTGACCCCACGTCTGCTTGTGTCTCCGTTCTTGTGTTCATTCACAGGAGTTAACATTAATAAAAATCACAACAGCAGTTCATTAACTAACCAGAGTTAACAGTGTAACAACTAGATATATTTATGTCGTTGCACGATCCCAGAAAGTTATCCCCATATTGCATAAACCTAGCCACCTCTACCTTACTGTTCGTCTGCTTTGCTGTTCTATTCTTCTCTGTTACTATATTGTTCGTCTATGTTACTGTACTGTTCTTCTGTGTTACTCTTCTGTTCATCTGTTACTGAACTGGTCTTCTGTGTTACTGTACTGGTCTTCTGTGTTACTGTACTGGTCTTCTGTGTTACTATACTGGTCTTCTGTGTTACTATACTGGTCTTCTGTGTTACTATACTGGTCTTCTGTGTTACTATACTGGTCTTCTGTGTTACTATACTGGTCTTCTGTGTTACTATACTGGTCTTCTGTGTTACTGTACTGTTCTTCTGTGTTATTGTACTGTTCTTCTGTGTTACTGGTCTTCTGTGTTACTGTACTGGTCTTCTGTGTTACTGTACTGGTCTTCTGTGTTACTGTACTGGTCTTCTGTGTTACTGTACTGGTCTTCTGTGTTAATGTACTGGTCTTCTGTGTTACTGTACTGGTCTTCTGTGTTAATGTACTGGTCTTCTGTGTTACTGTACTGGTCTTCTGTGTTACTGTACTGGTCTTCTGTGTTACTGTACTGGTCTTCTGTGTTACTGTACTGGTCTTCTGCGTTACTGTACTGGTCTTCTGCGTTACTGTACTGGTCTTCTGCGTTACTGTACTGGTCTTCTGTGTTACTGTACTGGTCTTCTGTGTTACTGTACTGGTCTTCTGTGTTATTGTACTGTTCTTCTGTGTTACTGGTCTTCTGTGTTACTGTACTGGTCTTCTGTGTTACTGTACTGGTCTTCTGTGTTACTGTACTGGTCTTCTGTGTTACTGTACTGGTCTTCTGTGTTACTGTACTGGTCTTCTGTGTTACTGTACTGGTCTTCTGTGTTACTGTACTGGTCTTCTGTGTTACTGTACTGGTCTTCTGTGTTACTGTACTGGTCTTCTGTGTTACTGTACTGGTCTTCTGTGTTACTGTACTGGTCTTCTGTGTTACTGTACTGGTCTTCTGTGTTACTGTACTGGTCTTCTGTGTTACTGTACTGGTCTTCTGTGTTACTGTACTGGTCTTCTGTGTTACTGTACTGGTCTTCTGTGTTACTGTACTGGTCTTCTGTGTTACTGTACTGGTCTTCTGTGTTACTGTACTGGTCTTCTGTGTTACTGTACTGGTCTTCTGTGTTACTGTACTGGTCTTCTGTGTTACTGTACTGGTCTTCTGTGTTACTGTACTGGTCTTCTGTGTTACTGTACTGGTCTTCTGTGTTACTGTACTGGTCTTCTGTGTTACTGTACTGGTCTTCTGTGTTACTGTACTGGTCTTCTGTGTTACTGTACTGGTCTTCTGTGTTAATGTACTGTTCTTCTGTGTTACTGTACTGTTCTTCTGTGTTACTGTACTGTTCTTCTGTGTTACTGTACTGTTCTTCTGTGTTACTGTACTGTTCTTCTGTGTTACTGTACTGTTCTTCTGTGTTACTGTACTGTTCTTCTGTGTTACTGTACTGTTCTTCTTTGTTACTGTACTGTTCTTCTGTGTTACTGTACTGTTCTTCTGTGTTACTGTACTGGTCTTCTGTGATACTGTACTGTGCTGGTCGTCTGTATTACTGTACTGCACTGGACGTCTGTGTTACTGTACTGGTCTTCTGTGTTACTGTACTGATCTTCTGTGTTACTGTACTGGTCTTCTGTGTTACTGTACTGGTCTTCTGTGTTACTGTACTGTTCTGTGTTACTGTACTGTTCTTCTGTGTTACTGTACTGTTCTTCTGTGTTACTGTACAGTTTCTGTGTTATTGTACTGTTTTTCTGTGTTACTGTACTGTTCTTCTGTGTTACTGTACTGTTCTTCTGTGTTACTGTACTGTTTCTCTGTGTTACTGTACTGTTCTTCTGTGTTACTGTACTGTTCTTCTGTGTTACTGTACTGTTCTTCTGTGTTATTGTACTGTTCTTCTGTGTTACTTTCTTCTGTGTTACTGTACTGGTCTTCTGTGTTACTATACTGGTCTTCTGTGTTATTGTACTGTTCTTCTGTGTTACTGGTCTTCTGTGTTACTGTACTGGTCTTCTGTGTTACTGTACTGGTCTTCTGTGTTACTGTACTGGTCTTCTGTGTTACTGTACTGGTCTTCTGTGTTACTGTACTGGTCTTCTGTGTTACTGTACTGGTCTTCTGTGTTACTGTACTGGTCTTCTGTGTTACTGTACTGGTCTTCTGTGTTACTGTACTGTTCTTCTGTGTTACTGTACTGGTCTTCTGTGTTACTGTACTGGTCTTCTGTGTTACTGTACTGGTCTTCTGTGTTACTGTACTGGTCTTCTGTGTTACTGTACTGGTCTTCTGTGTTACTGTACTGGTCTTCTGTGTTACTGTACTGGTCTTCTGTGTTACTGTACTGGTCTTCTGTGTTACTGTACTGGTCTTCTGTGTTACTGTACTGGTCTTCTGTGTTACTGTACTGGTCTTCTGTGTTACTGTACTGGTCTTCTGTGTTACTGTACTGGTCTTCTGTGTTACTGTACTGTTCTTCTGTGTTACTGTACTGTTCTTCTGTGTTACTGTACTGTTCTTCTGTGTTACTGTACTGTTCTTCTGTGTTACTGTACTGTTCCTCTGTGTTACTGTACTGTTTCTCTGTGTTACTGTACTGTTCTTCTGTGTTACTGTACTGTTCTTCTGTGTTATTGTACTGTTCTTCTGTGTTACTTTCTTCTGTGTTACTGTACTGTTTCTGTGTTACTGTACTGTTCTTCTGTGTTACTGTACTGTTCTTCTGTGTTACGGTACTGATTTTCTGTGTTACTGTACTGTTCCTGTGTGTTATTGTACTGTTCTTCTGTGTTACTTTCTTGTGTGTTACTGTACTGGTCTTCTGTGTTACTATATTGGTCTTCTGTGTTACTGTACTGGTCTTCTGTGTTACTGTACTGGTCTTCTGTGTTACTGTACTGGTCTTCTGTGTTACTGTACTGGTCTTCTGTGTTACTGTACTGTTCTTCTGTGTTACTGTACTGGTCTTCTGTGTTACTGTACTGTTCTTCTGTGTTACTGTACTGATTTTCTGTGTTACTGTACTGTTCTTCTGTGTTACTGTACTGATTTTCTGTGTTACTGTACTGTTCTGTGTTACTGTACTGATTTTCTGTATTACTGTACTGGTTTTCTGTGTTACTGTACTGGTCTTCTGTGTTACTGTACTGGTCTTCTGTGTTACTGTACTGTTCTTCTGTGTTACTGTACTGGTCTTCTGTGTTACTGTACTGGTCTTCTGTGTTACTGTACTGGTCTTCTGTGTTACTGTACTGGTCTTCTGTGTTACTGTACTGGTTTTCTGTGTTACTGTACTGGTCTTCTGTGTTACTGTACTGGTCTTCTGTGTTACTGTACTGTTCTTGTATGTTGCAACGTTGTTATTTTGATTTCCCTCTCTTGTATTATACTGGTCTTCTGCGTTTTTTACTGTTTTACGTTATTTAATTGTTTTATGTATTATTATGCAGTTTTATATGCTATGCTGTTTTTTTTGTGTTACAATAGAGTTACTATAATACCAGCTGACTTGATTGATCTTATACTTAACAAAGGAACAGCTACCTAAAATCTTTTACCAACAAAGTTCTGCCAGCACTCTATTTCCAACACAAACCTACCAGAGACTTCCCACAAAAAGTCTCCTGGTGACAATGCCGTCAAGTCTTATCCACTTGAATCCTTCCAGCAGAACCTTAGAAAACTTCTTGGCAGGATTCTTTTATATCTGATGTTTACCAAACAGGTTGCACAGAGTGTTATTAACTCTTTTGTATCAGACTTTATACACATCACAACA
>NC_091317.1:11250399-11263066 GCF_038502225.1 Cherax quadricarinatus
CTGTTGTATAGCCACATCAGGAGGAAGACAACAGTCAAAGACCAGGTGATCAGATTAAGGACAGAAGGTGGAGAACTCACAAGAAATGATCAGGAGGTATGTGAGGAGCTGAACAGGAGATTTAAGGAAATTTTTACAGTAGAGACAGGAAGGGCTGTGGGAAGACAGCACAGAAGGGAACATCAAGAGGGAATATACCAACAAGCGTTGGATGACATACGAACAACTGAGGAGGAGGTGAAGAAGCTCTTAAGTGACCTTGACACCTCAAAGGCGATGGGACCGGACATCTGCCCATGGGTCCTTAGAGAAGGAGCAGAGATGTTGTGCGTGCCTCTAACCACAATCTTCAACACATCCCTTGAAACTGGGCAACTACCTGAGAAATGGAAGACAGCTAATGTAGTCCCCATATTTAAGAAAGGAAACAGAAACGAGGCACTAAACTACAGACCTGTCTCTCTGACATGTATTGTGTGCAAAGTCATGGAGAAGATTATCAGGAGGAGAGTGGTCGAACACCTGGAAAGGAACAAGATTATAAATGAAAACCAGCATGGGTTCATGGAAGGCAAATCTTGTATCACAAACCTCCTGGAGTTTTATGACAAGGTAACAGAAGTAAGACACGAGAGAGAGGGGTGGGTAGATTGCGTTTTCCTTGACTGCAGGAAGGCCTTTGACACATTTCCCCACAAGAGATTAGTGCAGAAGCTGGAGGATCAGGCGCATGTAAAAGAGAAAACACTGCAATGGATAAGGGAATACCTGACAGGGAGGCAGCAACGAGTCATGGTACGTGAAGAGGTATCACAGTGGGCGCCTGTTACGAGCGGGGTCCCACAGGGGTCAGTTCTAGGACCAGTGCTATTTTTGATATATGTGAACGACATGATGGAAGGAATAGACTCTGAAGTGTCCCTGTTCGCAGATGACGTGAAGTTGATGAGAAGAATTAAATCGGACGAGGATGAGGCAGGACTGCAAAGAGACCTGAACAGGCTGGACATGTGGTCCAGTAACTGGCTTCTCGAATTCAATCCAGCCAAATGCAAAGTCATGAAGATTGGGGAGGGGCAAAGAAGACCGCAGACAGAGTATAGGCTAGGTGGACAGAGACTACAGACCTCACTCAGGGAGAAAGACCTTGGGGTGACCATAACACCAAGCACATCACCGGCGGCACACATCAACCAAATAACCGCTGCAGCATACGGGCGCCTGGCAAACCTGAGAATAGCGTTCCGATATCTTAATAAGGAATCGTTCAAGACACTGTACACTGTGTATGTTAGGCCCATACTGGAGTATGCAGCACCAGTCTGGAACCCACACCTGGTCAAGCACGTCAAGAAGTTGGAGAAAGTACAAAGGTTTGCAACAAGGCTAGTCCCAGAGCTCAAGGGAATGTCGTACGAGGAAAGGTTAAGGGAAATCGGACTGACGACACTGGAGGACAGAAGGGTCAGGGGAGACATGATAACGACATACAAGATACTGCGGGGAATAGACAAGGTGGACAGAGATAGGATGTTCCAGAGAGGGGACACAGGGACAAGGGGTCACAACTGGAAGCTGAAGACTCAGACGAGTCACAGGGACGTTAGGAAGTATTTCTTCAGTCACAGAGTTGTCAGCAAGTGGAATAGCCTAGCAAGTGAAGTAGTGTAGGCAGGAACCATACATAAGAGGTATGACAAAGCTCAGGAAGCAGAGAGAGAGAGGACCCATTAGCGATCAGTGAAGAGGCCTGCAACCACAATTAGGTGAGTACAATTAGGCGAGTACAATTAGGTGAGCACACACACACACATACACACACACACACACACACGCGCGCACACACACACGCGCGCGCACACACACGCGCACACACGCACGCACGCACGCACGCACGCATGCACGCACGCACACACACACGACACTGGAGGACAGGAGAGATAGGGGGGACATGATAACGACATACAAAATACTGAGGGGAATTGACAAGGTGGACAAAGACAGGATGTTCCAGAGATTGGACACAGTAACAAGGGGACACAGTTGGAAGCTGAAGACACAGATGAATCACAGGGATGTTAGGAAGTATTTCTTCAGCCACAGAATAGTCAGTAAGTGGAATAGTTTGGGAAGCGATGTAGTGGAGGCAGGATCCATACATAGCTTTAAGCAGAGGTATGATAAAGCTCACGGCTCGGGGAGAGTGACCTAGTAGCGATCAGTGAAGAGGCGGGGCCAGGAGCTCGGACTCGACCCCCGCAACCTCAACTAGGTGAGTACAACTAGGTGAGTACACACACACACACACACACAAACACGCACGCACGCGCACATACGCACTGGAAGAAGGTGTTTGACACAGTTCCACCCAAGAGATCAGTATAAAACCTGGAGGACCAGGGAGGGATAACAGGGAAGGCACTGCAATGGATCAAGGAATACCTGTCAGGAAGACAACAGCGAGTCATGGTACGTGGCGAGGTGTCAGAGTGGGCGCCTGGGACGTGCGGGGTCCCACAGGGGTCAGTCCTAGGTCTGGTGCTGTTTCTGGTATTTGTGAACGACAGGACGGAAGGAATAGACTCAGAAGTGTCCCTGTTTGCTAAGGTGAAGTTGATGAGAAGAATTCAATTGGACGAGGTCCAGGCAGAACTACAAAGGGATCTTAAAAGGCTGCAGGCCTGGTCCCGCGACTGGCTCCTGGAGCTCTGCCCCACCAAGTACAAAGTCATGAAGATTGGGGAAGGGCAAAAAAGACCTCAGACGGAGTACAGGCTTGGGGACCAGATACTACAAACCTCAATCAAGGAAACGTGTCTTGGGGTGAGTATAACACCGGGCACATCTCCTGAGGCGCACATCAACCAAATAACTGCTGTAACATACGGGCGCCTAGCAAACAGCATTCCGACATTTCAACAAGGAATCGTTCAGGATCCTGAACACCATGTACGTTAGCCAAGCACGTAAGGAAACTAGACAAGACTAGTTCCGGAGAGGTTAAGGAAAATCGACCTGACGACACTGGGGGACAAAGATACGGCTGATATGATAATGGCATGGGATAATAACGTTATGAGATAAAAAAAAAAAACTAGCGTTATGGGATTTAAAATAAAACTAGAATAAAGGTAGTGTCTCCCGCACACTGGTCAATTCCTCTGAGACAGAGACAGGATTTTCCAGAGATGGGACACGGCAACAAGGAGACAAAGTTCGAGCAGGAAGAGTGACCCAGTAGCGACCAATGAAGAGGCTGGGCCAGGAGCTGTGACTCGACCCATGCAACCACAACGTGAGTACACACACACAGTAGGGACAGCGAGCGCGCTAGTCACGCCTTCTGTGCTCCTGGAATATAAGTGTTTTTGAGGGCTATGCAAGTGTTCTGCAAGGGTTGCTAAGTGTGTCAGGGTAGTGAACAATCCTAGAAGTGATTTTTAATCTGCCTGACCCACATAAGTGTGGGGAGAGCCACAATTTTGTAAGTGATCTAGAAAATAAAAACGTTGTGGTGCAGAGTGGGCTATAAATACTCGCGTTCCTTCCACCCCAGGTAGTTCTGTTTGTGACTTGAAAAAGCCCACTGTGTGGGCGAAACGTAGTCAATAAAGGATCACATTATACTGCATTTGTGTTTATATTTCCAGAGTGGGCAGGCTATTGTGTAAGGCGACGTTGTCAAGTGTCACCCAAGAAAAATAATAAAGTGAAACAATCGTGCGACCAGTGAGAGAAATACAGTGAATCGGGTACATTATTAACGAGAAGAAATTGAGGTGGATCTACGCCAGGACGTACATCGAGCTGGATCTACGCCAGGACGTCACATCGAGCTGGACAATCTACAGTGCTACAGCTGCACTACAAGTACTGTATCACCTATGAGTGGTTGTTTGGGTGTGGGGTTCCAGGTTCCAATTAACCGCCAAGCTGAATGTGAATGGTCTAACTCTCATAGCACGATAAAGAATAGGCACTCAAGTATTCAATAAGGAATAGCAAATGGAAATCCATTGAACAAGGCGATTAACTTACTATAAGCAGGTCAAGCATAGGCAACATTGTAAGTAGGTGAGCGTAAGTCCCAGGAGGGTGGAGTCAGGTCACAAGAGGTTGTGGACAAAGTGACCACTGAGAATCCACATTACACTCCAAGCACAAGCCACCTACTTTTCAGACACATAATAAACCCACACATAATTCGACACATAATTACACACACACACACACACACACACACACACACACACACACACACACACACACACACACACACACATACACACACACACACACAAACACAGACATACACAGACATACACACACACATCGGGGCCAGGAGCTCGGACTCGACCCCCGCAACCTCAACTAGGTGAGTACATACACACACACACACTAAGTCCCAGGAGGTTGGGGGTCAGGTCACAACAAGTTGTGGGCAGCCAAGGACCACTGAGACTTACATTACAACGCACAAGCCACCTACCTTTCAGTACATAATAAACCCACACATAATTCCACACAAAATTCCACACAAAATTACACACAAAATTACACACACACACACACACACACACACACACACACACACACACACACATATATATATCCAGACTCACACTCCCCCCCTCCCCCACCGACATCTCACTACTTCCCCTGATCCCTCCCCTCCCTCGATCACCCTCCCCTCCCCTGTTCACCCTAAACCCTCCCCACTCCTCTCCCACATAGCCACAGTTCCTCCACTACTTCCCCCTCCACACTCTGACATACACACTACTAACCTAACATACAGAACTACATAGGTTTCTCACTCTGAGGCAATCAGGATAAAACAAAAATGGGTTGCCAGAGAGCAACAAGAAAAACCAAGGAACAGGAGTAGGAAACTGCAAAGGAAGATTGGGCAGCAGAGCTCATAAAAAGGGATCATGAATGGGAAAAGAAACTAGAAGAACTTAGCATGAGAATGGAAGAGAGGATAGATATGGAAAGCAGGAAGTGGGAGGTGCATGTCAAAGCAGCAGAAGCTAGGATACAGAGTTTAGAAGAGGAATTGAAAAATCTGAAACAGCCTAAAGAACTAAATAACATTTTGGGATTGACAACAGAGACTGCTACCTCAGCCACAAATAAGGGGACTGTAGGGAAAGAAGGGGCACAACTGCATGGAGAAGCTCTATCAGAGGAGACTGTAGCAAATGAAAGAGCTAAGCTTTATGTGGAGGCCCTAACAGACAACAACAGAGCCCAAGAAAAGCCGAGAAGGGAAAATGACAGGCCAATGAGCACAAGTACATTAGCCAGTGAAACTGATGAAAGGAAAGCTGCAGTGGAGGAAACCAAATTAAACGACTGGATACACAGGGATATGCAGTGGGAGAATGAAAGGGTGAGGTCAGTCTTTGTGTATGGGCTCCAGGAAGTTGAAAGGGAAACATATGAAGCAAGAAAACAAGGGGAAAAAAAGCATTTGAAAGCATCATGAAAGCAATAGGAGAAGACAAGACCCAGCTGGAAAATTTTCGGAGAATAGGGGGGTTTGTAAAAAAAAGAACCCGGCCAGGGAGAGTAACCTTCAAGGCAGAAGCGACTCAGACCAGGATCCTGCAGGAGAAAGCATACAGGAAGGTGTATCTCGACCGTGACAGAACACAAGAAGAAAGGCAGAAACTGAGAGAGATGGTACAAAGGCGAAAGGAGGAAAGAGAGGGGATGGAGAAGACAGACAGGAAATCCCAGACCCAGGAAGAAGATCGAATACAGCCTCCCTCACAACTTCCTATAGAAGCCTCCCAACCAGGTCAACCCCAGTGCAACCAAACACTAAATCAAAACACCCATGCCACATCCAATGCCCCCACACACTACATTACAAACTCCACCCCCACAGCAACAACCCATAGTTCCTTATCAGGTCTCCAACTTCCCCAACCCCAATATACCTCCCAGACCACAGTCTCAGAAAAGAAGTTGAAGGTGTGGTATACAAATGCAGATGGAATAACAAACAAGTACGAGGAGTGGCACGAAAGAATCTAAGAAACATCCCCAGACATAATTGCACTCACAGAAACAAAACTCACCAGAATAATAACAGATTCAATCTTTCCATCCGGATGTCAAATCCTCAGGAAAGATAGAGGGAGGAGAGGGGGAGGAGGAGTTGCACTGCTCATTAAAAACCAGTGGGGTTTTGAGAAAATGGAAGGAATGGATGGCACGGGCGAAAGGGACTACTTAGTAGGAGCAATCCAGTCTGAGGGACATAAGGTGATAATTGCAGTAATGTACAACCCACCACAGAACTGCAGGAGGCCAAGAGAAGAATACGATGAGAGCAACAGAGCAATGATCGACACACTAGCCGAGGTGGCCAGGAGAGCACACATGGGGGGGGAGCAAAGTTACTAGTTATGGGTGATTTCAATCACAAGGAGATTGACTGGGAAAACCTGGAGCCCCATGGGAGTCCCGAAACATGGAGAGCCAAGATGATGGATGTGGTACTGGAAAACCTCATGCATCAACATGTTAGAGACACTACCAGAGAGAGAGGAGAGGATGAACCAGCAAGGCTGGACCTTGTATTCACCATGAGTAGTTCGGACATCGACGGTATCATATATGAAAGGCCCCTGGGAGCTAGTGATCATGTGGTTCTGTGCTTCGACTACATAGTTGAGCTCCAAGTGGAGAGAGTAGGAGGAATAGGCTGGGAAAAACAAAACTACAAAAGGGGGAACTACTCAGGCATGAGGAACTTCCTTCAAGACATTCAGTGGGAGAGGGAACTGACAGGAAAACCAGTACAAGAAATGATGGACTATGTAGCAACAAAATGCAAGGAGGCAGAGGAGAGGTTTGTTCCCAAGGGAAACAGAAATAATGGGAAGAACAGAACGAGTCCTTGGTTCACCCAAAGGTGTAGGGAGGCAAAAACTAGGTGTACTAGAGAATGGAAAAGGTACAGAAGACAGAGAACTCAGGAAAATAAAGAAATCAGCCGAAGAGCCAGAAACGAATATGCACAGATAAGAAGGGAGGCTCAGAGACAATATGAAAATGACATAGCATCAAAAGTAAAGACTGACCCGAAGCTGTTGTACAGCCACATCAGGAGGAAAACAACAGTCAAGGACCAGGTAATCAGACTGAGGAAGGGTGATGGGGAATTCACAAGAAACGACCGAGAGGTTTGTCAGGAGCTCAACACAAGATTTAAAGAGGTATTTACAGTGGAAACCAGTAGGACTCCAAGAAATCAGAACTGGGGGCACACCAGCAAGTGCTGGATGAGGTACATATAACCAAGGAGGAGGTGAAAAATCTGCTATGCGAACTTGACACCTCAAAGGCGGTGGGACCAGACAACATCTCTCCATGGGTCCTTAAAGAGGGAGCAGAGATATTGTGTGAGCCATTAACAAAGATCTTCAACACATCATTTGAAACTGGGCAACTCCCTGAGGTATGGAAAATGGCAAATGTAGTCCCAATTTTTAAAAAGGGAGACAGACATGAGGCACTAAACTACAGACCTGTATCACTAACGTGTATAGTATGCAAGGTCATGGAGAAGATCATCAGGAGGAGAATGGTGGGGCACCTGGAAAGAAACAAGTGTATAATTGACAACCAGCATGGTTTCAGGGAGGGAAAATCCTGTGTCACAAACCTACTAGAGTTTTATGACAAGGTGACAGAAGTAAGACAAGATAGAGAGGGGTGGATCGACTGCATATTTTTGGACTGCAAGAAGGCCTTCGACAGTTCCTCACAAGAGGTTACTGCAAAAGCTAGAGGATCAGGCACACATAACAGGAAAGGCACTGCAATGGATCAGAGAATATCTGACAGGGAGGCAACAACGAGTCATGGTACGCGACGAGGTGTCAGAGTGGGCGCCTGTGACAAGAGGGGTTCCACAGGGGTCAGTCCTAGGACCTGTGCTGTTCTGTTCTTGGTATATGTGAACGACATAACGGAAGGGATAGACTCAGAAGTGTCCTTGTTTGCAGATGATGCGAAGTTAATCAGAAGAATCAAACCGGACGAGGATCAGGCAGGACTACAAAGAGACCTGGACAGGCTACAAGCCTGGTCCAGCAACTGGCTCCTTGAATTTAACCCTGCCAAATGCAAAGTCATGAAGATTGAGGAAGGGCAAAGAAGACCGCAGACACAATAAAGTTTAGATAACACCGAGCATATCTCCTGAGGCACACATCAATCAGATAACTGCTGCAGCATACGGGCGCCTGGCAAACCTACGGATAGCGTTCCGATACCTCAGTAAGGATTCGTTTAAGACTCTGTATACCATCTACGTCAGGCCCATACTGGAGTATGCAGCACCAGTTTGGAATCCACACCTAGTCAAACACGTCAAGAAATTAGAGAAAGTGCAAAGGTTTGCAACAAGACTAGTCCCAGAGCTACGGGGATTGTCCTACGAAGAAAGGTTGAGGGAAATCGGCCTGACGACACTGGAGGACAGGAGGGTTAGGGGAGACATGATAACGACATATAAAATACTGCGCAGAATAGACAAGGTGGACAAAGACGGGATGTTCCAGAGATGGGACACAGACACAAGAGGTCACAATTGGAAGTTGAAGACTAAGATGAATCAAAGGGATGTTAGGAAGTATTTCTTCAGTCAGAGTAGTCAGGCCATGGAATAGCCTAGAAAGGGATGTAGTGGAGGCAGGAACCATACATAGTTTTAAGGCGAGGTATGATAGAGCTCATGCGGCAGGGAGAGGACCTAGTAGCAATCAGCGAAGAGGCGGGGCCAGGAGCTATGACTCGACCCCTGCAACCACAAATAGGTGAGTACAAATAGGTGAGTACTGGTCCCGGAGAGGTTAAGAGAAATTAACCTGGCGACACTGGAACACTGGAGGTCAGGAGAGATAAGGGGGATATGATAATGACATACAAAATACTGAAATTGAAATTGTCATTATTATTATTTAACTGTTTGCGACCACTGCCAGCCTCAGAGTTATCCCACCTTGCCGCGTGGAGGCTAGTGGTTCGTCTTTAAGGTCCATCCATCCACTTACTGTAGTTTTGATGCTTTCCTCAGGTCCATGTGTACAGGAGTCCATCTGTGTCCCCTCAGATATTCTCCCATCCCCACTTCCCCAAGGTCTGCCGCAACAACCAGCGTCCCGGACTTTCCCAGGTCCATGTGTCCAGGAGTCCACCTGTCCGCCTTCAGATATTCTCCCTTCCCCACTTCCCCAAGGTCTGCCGCAACAACCAGCGTCCCCGTCTTTCCTAGGTCCATGTGTCCAGGAGTCCATCTGTGTCCCCTCAGATATTCTCCCTTCCCCACTTCCCCAAGGTCTGCCGCAACAACCAGCGTCCCCGTCTTTCCCAGGTCCATGTGTCCAGGAGTTCACCTGTCCGCCTTCAGATATTCTCCCTTTCCCACTTCCCCAGGGTATCCCTGCCTTTCCCAGGTCCATGTGTCCACGAATCTATCCGTGGGCCCCCGGATGTCTCCCCTTTCTCACTTCCCTTAGGATATCTTCCAGTCTCGGCCTTCCCCAGGTTATGTATCCCGGAGTCAGCTCAGCCACCCCCAGTGATCTAGCCAGATGAGAACGAGGCCTTATTTAGCTGGTCTACGGTAGAGACTGTCCAGGTGGGTGGACTTACAGGAGGGGACACACAGAAATCTGTGTCCTGTAATTACACCCACCAAGACAGTCTAGACCGTAGGTCAGCCAGACGCAGCCAAGCTACCGTCCAGTTCGACCACCAAGGTCTGGCCACTCAGTGAAAATTTGGGAGTTCTATTTAAGTCAAACGATTCATCTGCATTAAATATATAATATTTTTTGTAATAATCAGCAGCTTAAGTGTGTTTATGAATGTTTTATTGTGTTTTGATGATTGTTCTTGTGTTGATCTGTCTGTCCACCTCCACCAGAACTGTAATAGTGTTGATTTTTTTAGTTTTATTTGGTTGTCTTACATGTTTGTGAGACGAGCAATCACAAGCGCCGCGCCGCACAATGGAAATAGGTCACTTTGACTTTTTTGTGCCATCCTGGGTAATTCACACATACGTTACTATGTATGATAATTTATGTTGGTGTATTTATATGTAAATGCACCTAAATAAACTTACACATACGCTCATTTTCACACTTGTTTGTGCATTTCCGCAAACGTAATAGCGGATTCACCATCATTCATAAACACACAAAACAACGTACACACGCGCACACTCACATGCACACACACACGCACATATATTTAAAACACACTCACAGCCTCTTACACTATCAATGTAATCACAAATGCACACACACACACTCTCACACACACACACACACACACACACACATACACATACTATATACACACAACAGGCGTAGTGTCTAATCGACATGTGCCTCGGACAAAATGGTAACTAACTAACACACAGGAACTGACAGGAAAACAAGGAAACAGAAATAATGGGAAGACCAGAACGAGTCCTTGGTTCACCCTAAGGAGTAGGGAGGCAAAAACTAGGTGTACTAGAGAATGGAAAAGGTACAGAAGACAAAGAACTCAGGAAAATAGAGAGATTAGCCGAAGAGACAGAAACGAATATGCAAAGATAAGAAGGGAGGCTCAGCGACAATATGAAAATGACATAGCATCGAAAGTCAAGTCTAACCCGAAGCTGTTGTATAACCACATCAGTAGGAAAACAACAGTCAAGGACCAGGTAATCAGACTGACGAAGAATGATGGGGAGTTCACAAGAAACGACCGAGAGGTTTGTGAGGAGCTCAACACGAGATTTAAAGAATTATTTACGGTGGAAACCAGTAGGAATCCAGGAAATCCGAACAGGGGGGTACACCAGCAAGTGCTGGATGAGGTACACATAACCAAGGAGGAGGTGAAGAAGCTGCTATGTGAACTTGACACCTCAAAGGCGGTGAGACCAGACATCTCTCCATGGGTCCTTAGAGATTAGAGAGGGAGCAGAGATGCTGTGTGTGCCACTAACAAAGATCTTCAACACATCCACTGAAACTGGGCAACTCCCCGAGGTATGGAAGATTGCAAATGTAGTCCCAATTTTTAAAAAAGGATACAGACATGAGGCATTAAACTACAGACCTGTGTGCAAAGTCATGGAGAAGATCATCAGGAGGAGAGTGGTGGAGCACCTGGAAACAAACAAGTGTATAATCGACAACCAGCACGGTCTCAGGGAAGGAAAATCTTGTCTCACACACCTACTGGAGTTTTATGACAAGGTAACAGAAGACAAGAGAGAGACGGGTGGATAGAGTGAATTTTCTTAGACTGCAAGAAAGCCCTCGACACAGTTGCTCACAAGAGGTTACTGCAAAAGCTAGAGGGTCTGTCACACATCAGGAAAGGCACTGCAATGGATCAGAGAATACCTGACAGGGAGGCAACAACGAGTCATGGTACGTGACGAGGTGTCAGAGTGGGCACCTGTGACAGGCGGGGTTCCACAGGGGTCAGTACTAGGACCTGTGCTGTTTTTCGTATATGTGAATGACATAACGGAAGGGATAGACTCAGAAGTGTCCTTGTTGCAGATGATGTGAAGGTATTGAGGAGAAACAAATCGGTCGAGGATCAGTTAGGACTACAGAGAGACCTGGACAGGCTACAAGTCTGGTCCAGCAACTGGCTCCTTGAGTTTAACTCTGCCAAATGCAAAGTCATGAAGATTGGGGAAGGGCAAAGACCGCAGACTCAGTATAGTCTAGGTGGCCAAAGACTGCAGACCTCACTCAAGGAAAAAGATCTGGGGTTGAGTATAACACCTAGCACATATCCTGAGGCGCACATCAGTCAGATTACTGCTGCAGCATACGGGCGTCTGGCATACCTAAGGATAGCGTTCCGATACCTCAGCAAGGAATCATTCAAGACTTTGTACACCAGTTACGCCAGGCCCATCCTGGAGTATACAGCGCCAGATTGGAATCCACACCTGGTCAAGCACGTTAAGAAATTAGAGAAAGTGCAAAGGTTTGCAACAAGACTAATCCCATAGGTTAAGGGAAATCAGCCTGACGACACTGGAGGACAGGAGGGTCAGGGGAGACATGATAACGATATATAAATTACTGCGCGGAGTAGACAAGGTGGACAAAGACGGGATGTTTCAAAGATAGGACACAGAAACAAGAGGTCACAATTGGAAGTTGAAGACTCAGATAAATCAAAGGGATATTAGGAAGTATTTCTTCAGTTATAGAGTTGTCAGGCAGTGGAATATCCTAGAAAGTGATGTAGTGGAGGCGGGAACCATACATAGTTTTAAGATGAGGTTTGATAAAGCTCATGGAGCAGGGAGAGAGAGGCCCTAGTAGCAATCAGTGTAGAGGCGGGGGCAGGAGCTATGACTTGACTTGTGCAGCCACAAATAGGCGAGTACAAATAGGTGAGCACACGCAGGTCGTCCCTGAGCCACACACGAATTTATACCCTTCATATACACACTCTCCCTAACGGTTAAAATTATGTTTGTCTTTACAACATAGAATCGAGAAGTTGGAGGCAGAAAAAATCAAGCTTGAACAATATTAGGGAATTCAGTAACTTGATGCATTTCAATATTCTGATGGAGAACGTTGCTTTTCGGGATTTTCGAGACATTCATTGT
>NC_091317.1:11263166-11303166 GCF_038502225.1 Cherax quadricarinatus
AGGGAAAGAGTAGAGTTAGTAGCGACCAGTGAAGAGGCGGGGCCAGGAGCTATGAAAGGCCCTCTGCAACCACAATTGGTGAGTACACACACACACACACACACACACACACACACACACACACACACACACACACACACACACACACAAACACACACACACACACTGCTGCAGCATATGGGTGCCTGACAAACCTGAGAACAGCGTTCCGATACTTTAGTAAGGAATCGTTCAACATACTGTACACTGTGTACGTCAGACCCATACTGGAGTATGCAGCACCAGTTTGGAACCCACACCTGGTCAAGCACGTCAAGAAATTAGAGAAAGTACAAAGGTTTGCAACAAGGCTAGTTCTGGAGCTCAGGGGTATGTCCTACGATGAAAGGCTGAGGGAAATCGGACTGACGACACTGGAGGACAGAAGGGTCAGAGGAGACATGATAACAACATGCAAAATAATGCGTGGAATAGACAAGGAGGACAGAAACAGGATGTTCCATGTTGTTAGGTAAGACACATATGCAACAGTTAGGTATCTTTATTATGAAACGTTTCGCCTACACAGTAGGCTTCTTCAGTCGAGTACAGAAAAGTACATCGTCTTCAAGTATCTTCTGCTTCTATCAACTTTTCTGTACTCGACTGAAGAAGCCTACTGTGTAGGCGAAACGTTTCGAAATAAAGATACCTAACTGTTGCATATGTGTCTTACCTAACAACCTGTCGGTATTTTATACCATTTTAATGTTCAGGATGTTCCATAGATGGGACACAGAAATAAGGGCTCACATTTGGAAGCTGAAGACTCAGACGAGTCACAGGGATGTTAGGAAGTATTTCTTCAGTCATAGAGTCGTCAGGAAGTGGAATAGTCTAGCAAGTGAAGTAGTGGAGGCAGGAACCATACATAGGTATGACAAAGCTCAGGAAGCAGAGAGGGAGAGGACCTAGTAGCAATCAGTGAAGAGGCGGGGCCAGGAGCTGAGTCTCGACCCCTGCAACCACAGTTAGGTGAGTACACATACACACCTTCAAGAGTACATACATTAAGGTTCAAGAGGTCAGAAATCAATGATGGTCATCAAAGTAGTCTAGAAGGTGGGACCAGGAGATGAATCTCGACACCGTTTTTATATAGATGTCCATCCAATATCATAATCATCTTCGTCATTATCATAATTCAATCATCATCATCTGTCTCCTATCACTGAAGTCCAAATTATCATTATTCTCCTCCAGTCATTATTCACTGTAATTATTATACTTTGTTGATCAATTGTCCTCACAATGTTGGAAAGAGAGAGAGACAGACAGAGAGAGTGAGACAGAGAGAGAGAGAGAAAGAGAGAGAGAGAGAGAGTGAGACAGAGAGAGAGTGAGACAGAGAGAGAGTGAGACAGAGAGAGAGTGAGACAGAGAGAGAGTGAGACACAGAGAGAGTGAGACACAGAGAGAGAGAGACAGAGAGAGAGTGAGACAGAGTGAGAGTGAGACAGAGAGAGAGACAGAGAGAGAGAGAGACAGAGAGAGAGAGACAGACAGAGAGAGAGAGAGAGACAGAAAGAGAGAGAGACAGAGAGAGAGAGAGAGAGAGAGAGAGAGAGAGAGAGAGAGAGAGAGAGAGAGAGAGAGAGAGAGAGAGAGAGAGAGAGAGAGAGACAGAGAGAGACAGAGAGAGAGTGAGACAGAGAGAGAGTGAGACAGAGAGAGAGTGAGACAGAGAGAGAGTGAGACAGAGAGAGACAGAGACAGAGAGAGAGAGAGACAGAGAGAGAGTGAGACAGAGAGAGAGTGAGACAGAGAGAGAGACAGAGAGAGCGAGAGACAGAGAGAGAGAGACAGATAGAGAGAGAGAGAGTCAGAAAGAGAGAGAGACAGAGAGAGTGAGAGAGAGAGAGAGAGAAAGAGAGAGAGAGAGAGAGAGAGAGAGAGAGAGAGAGAGAGAGAGAGAGAGAGAGAGAGAGAGAGACAGACAGAGAGAGAGAGAGACAGAGAAGAGCGTGGGAGATAGCATATTTGCTATGCCCTCTTTTTTTTACTGGCTTCTACTCTCTCTCTCTCTTTCCTTTTCTCACGGTATTTCTTATCCTTGTCTTTCTGTCTTCCTTCAACCACAACTCTTTTTCCATCTCTCAGGTGCACATGTGTGTGTTTGTGTGTGTGTGTGTGTGTGTGTGTGTGTGTGTGTGTGTGTGTGTGTGTGTGTGTGTGTGTGTGTGTGTGTGTATGTGTACTCACCTAGTTGAGGTTGCGGGGGTCGAGTCCGAGCTCCTGGCCCCGCCTCTTCACTGATCGCTACTAGGTCACTCTCCCTGAGCCGTGAGCTTTATCATACCTCTGCTTAAAGCTATGTATGGATCCTGCCTCCACTACATCGCTTCCCAAACTATTCCACTTACTGACCACTCTGTGGCTGAAGAAATACTTCCTAACATCCCTGTGATTCATCTGTGTCTTCAGCTTCCAACTGTGTCCCCTTGTTACTGTGTCCAATCTCTGGAACATCCTGTCTTTGTCCACCTTGTCAATTCCTCTCAGTATTTTGTATGTCGTTATCATGTCCCCCCTATCTCTCCTGTCCTCCAGTGTCGTCAGGTTGATTTCCCTTAACCTCTCCTCGTAGGACATACCTCTTAGCTCTGGGACTAGTCTTGTTGCAAACCTTTGCACTTTCTCTAGTTTCTTCACGTGCTTGGCTAGGTGTGGGTTCCAAACTGGTGCCGCATACTCCAATATGGGCCTAACGTACACGGTGTACAGGGTCCTGAATGATTCCTTATTAAGATGTCGGAATGCTGTTCTGAGGTTTGCTAGGCGCCCATATGCTGCAGCAGTTATTTGGTTGATGTGCGCTTCAGGAGATGTGCCTGGTGTTATACTCACCCCAAGATCTTTTTCCTTGAGTGAGGTTTGTAGTCTCTGACCCCCTAGACTGTACTCCGTCTGCGGCCTTCTTTGCCCTTCCCAAATCTTCATGACTTTGCACTTGGTGGGATTGAACTCCAGGAGGCAATTGCTGGACCAGGTCTGCAGCCTGTCCAGATCCCTTTGTAGTTCTGCCTGGTCTTCGATCGAGTGAATTCTTCTCATCAACTTCACGTCATCTGCAAACAGGGACACCTCAGAGTCTATTCCTTCCGTCATGTCGTTCACAAATACCAGAAACAGCACTGGTCCTAGGACTGACCCCTGCGGGACCCCGCTGGTCACAGGTGCCCACTCTGACACCTCGCCACGTACCATGACTCGCTGCTGTCTTCCTGACAAGTATTCCCTGATCCATTGTAGTGCCTTCCCTGTTATCCCTGCTTGGTCCTCCAGTTTTTGCACCAATCTCTTGTGTGGAACTGTGTCAAACGCCTTCTTGCAGTCCAAGAAAATGCAATCCACCCACCCCTCTCTCTCTTGTCTTACTGCTGTCACCATGTCATAGAACTCCAGTAGGTTTGTGACACAGGATTTCCTGTCCCTGAAACCATGTTGGCTGCTGTTGATGAGATCGTTCCTTTCTAGATGTTCCGCCACTCTTCTCCTGATAATCTTCTCCATGATTTTGCATACTATACATGTCAGTGACACTGGTCTGTAGTTTAATGCTTCATGTCTGTCTCCTTTTTTAAAGATTGGGACTACATTTGCTGTCTTCCATGCCTCAGGCAATCTCCCTGTTTCGATAGATGTATTGAATATTGTTGTTAGGGGTACACATAGCGCCTCTGCTCCCTCTCTCAATACCCATGGGGAGATGTTATCTGGCCCCATTGCCTTTGAGGTATCTAGCTCACTCAGAAGCCTCTTCACTTCTTCCTCGGTTGTGTGCACTGTGTCCAGCACTTGGTGGTGTGCCCCACCTCTCCGTCTTTCTGGAGTCCCTTCTGTCTCCTCTGTGAACACTTCTTTGAATCTCTTGTTGAGTTCTTCACATACTTCACGGTCATTTCTTGTTGTCTCTCCTCCTTCCTTCCTTAGCCTGATTACCTGGTCCTTGACTGTTGTTTTCCTCCTGATGTGGCTGTACAACAGTTTCGGGTCAGATTTGGCTTTCGCTGCTATGTCATTTTCATATTGACTTTGGGCCTCCCTTCTTATCTATGCATATTCGTTTCTGGCTCTACGACTGTTCTCCTTATTCTCCTGGGTCCTTTGCCTTCTATATTTCTTCCATTCCCTAGCACATTTGGTTTTTGCCTCCCTGCACCTTTGGGTAAACCATGGGCTCATCCTGGCTTTTTCATTATTCCTGTTACCCTTGGGTACAAACCTCTCCTCAGCCTCCTTGCATTTTGTTGCTACATATGTGTGTGTGTGTGTGTGTGTGTGTGTGTGTGTGTGTGTGTGTGTGTGTGTGTGTGTGTGTGTGTGTGTGTGTATCTGTGTGTATGTGTATCTGTGTGTGTGTGTGAGTGTGTGTGTGTGTGTGTGTGTGTGTATCTGTGTGTATGTGTATCTGTGTGTGTGTGTGTGTGTGTGTGTGTGTGTGTGTGTGTGTGTGTGTGTGTGTGTGTATCTGTGTGTATGTGTATCTGTGTGTCTGTGTGTGTGTGTGTGTGTGTGTGTATGTGTGTGTGTGTGTATATCTGTGTGTATGTGTATCTGTGTGTGTGTGTGTGTGTGTGTGTGTGTGTGTGTGTGTGTGTGTGTGTGTGTGTGTGTGTGTGTGTGTGTGTGTGTGTGTGTGTATCTGTGTGTCTGTGTCTCTGTGTGTGTGTGTGTGTGTGTGTGTGTGTGTGTGTGTGTGTGTGTGTGTGTGTGTGTGTGTGTGTGTGTGTGTGTGTGTGTGTGTGTGTGTGTATCTGTGTGTATGTGTATCTGTGTGTGTGTGGATGTGTGTGTGTGTGTGTGTGTGTGTGTGTGTGTGTGTGTGTGTGTGTGTGTGTGTGTGTGTGAGTGTGTGTGTGGGTGTGTGTGTACTCACCTAATTGTACTCACCTAATTGTGTTAGCAGGGGTCGAGACTCAGCTCCTGGCCCCGCCTCTTCACTGATCGCTACTAGGTCCTCTCCCTCTCTGCTTCCTGAGTTTTGTCATACCTTTTCTTAAAACTATGTATGGTTCCTGAATCCAGTACTTCACTTGCTAGGTTATTCCACTTCCTGACGACTCTATGACTGAAGAAATACTTCCTAACGTCCCTGTGACTCGTCTGAGTCTTCAGCTTCCAGTTGTGACCCCTTGTTTCTGTGTCCCCTCTCTGGAACATCCTATCTCTGTCCACCTTGTCTATTCCCCGCAGTATCTTGTATGCCGTTTACATGTCTCCCCTGACCCTTCTGTCCTCCAGTGTCATCAGTCCAATTTCCCTCAATCTTTCCTCGTACGACATTCCCCTGAGCTCTGGGACTAGCCTTGTTGCAAACCTTTGTACTTTCTCTAACTTCTTGATGTGCTTGACCAGATGTGGGTTCCAGACTGATGCTGCATACTCCAGTATGGGCCTAACATACACTGTGTACAGTTTCTTGAACGATTCCTTATTAAGGTATCGTAACGCTATTCTCAGGTTTGCCAGGCGCCCGTATGCTGCAGCAGTTATTTGGTTGATGTGTGCCTCCGGTGATGTGCTCGGTGTTATGGTCACCCCAAGGTCTTTCTCCCTGAGTGAGGTCTGCAGTCTTTGTCCACCTAGCCTATACTCCCTCTGCGGTCTTCGTTGCCCCTCCCCAATCTTCATGACTTTGCATTTGGCTGGATTGAATTCGAGAAGCCAGTTACTGGACCACATGTCCAGCCTCTCCAGGTCTCTTTGCAGTCCTGCCTCATCCTCGTCCGATTTCATTCTTCTCATCAACTTCACGTCATCTGCGAACAGGGACACTTCAGAGTCTATTCCTTCCATCATGTCGTTCGCATATATCAAAAATAGCACTGGTCCTAGAACTGACCACTGTGGGACCCCGCTTGTCACAGGCGCCCACTGTGATACCTCTTCACGTACCATGACTCGTTGTTGCCTCCCTGTCAGGTATTCCCTGATCCATTGTAGTGCCCTCCCTGTTATATGCGCCTGATCCTCCAGCTTCTGCACTAATCTCTTGTGGGAAACTGTGTCAAAGGCCTTCCTGCAGTCTAGGAAAACACAATCAACCCACTCCCCTCTCTCGTGTCTTACTTCTGTTACCTTGTCATAAAACTCCAGGAGGTTTGTGATACAAGATTTGCCTTCCATGAACCCATGCTGGTTTTCATTTATAATCTTGTTCCTTTCCAGGTGTTCGACCACTCTCCTCCTGATAATCTTCTCCATGATTTTGCACACAATACATGTCAGAGACACAGGTCTGTAGTTTAGTGCCTCTTTTCTGTTTCCTTTCTTAAATATGGAGACTACATTTGCTGTCTTTCATTTCTCAAGTAGTTGCCCAGTTTCAAGGGATGTAAAGTAAAAGGACACAAGTGCAACTAATGTGACATTTATTGTGGCAACGTTTCGCTCTCCAGGAGCTTTATCAAGCCATTACAAACAATACATGGACACAGAGGGTATATAAAGGCTCAGAGTGAGGTGAATACTAGTGAGGTACCATTTCGATGTTCACTAGTCGTAGTAGTAGTAGTAGTAGTAGTAGTAGTGGTAGTGACAAAAGTAATACAATATGGTAGAGCAATTAATTCGTACATGAGTAAAAGGATATAAAAGCTATTACTTGGGTAACATAAAAATAGGTTGGACAAATATAAACTGGAATGAGGCAGCTTGTTTCAGTGTTCACTCTCTGTGCTTTGTGTAGTATAACAGGAGAGACTATGTGATGGCAGGGTTTACTGTTTTCAGGAGGATTCTTGCTAAGACTTCGGAGATGGTGAAGCTGCCGTTGTTTTGTTTAATTGTATTTGAAACAGCGATCAGTGCTGATTCAAGGCACTTGTGTGTGCGGAAATTAGTTTCTTTTATCACTAATTGGGCGTCTCTGAATTTCATAAGATGATTTGTGGAATTTCGGTGTTGTACACAGGCGTTGTTTAAGTTGTCGTTCCTACATGCGTATATGTGTTCATTGAGGCGGGTGTCGAGGTTTCTTGCTGTTTCACCTACGTAGATCTTGTCACAGCCTCCACAGGGTATAGTGTAAACTCCTGCATTGACTGGTTCGTGGTGCTTGGGTTTTGTCCTGGTTAGATCCTTTATTGAAGTGGTAGAAGCGATGGCGACTCTGGTGTTAGCTTGTGAAAGTACTTTTGAGACGTTTAGTGCAACCTGGCTGTTGGGAAGAATTATAACTTTGTTGGGAGCGGTGTTGATGCCACAATAAATGTCACATTAGTTGCACTTGTGTCCTTTTACTTTACATATTGTCGGTAATTCTACCAACTTTATTCAAGGGATGTGTTGAAGATTGTGGTTAAGGGCACGCACAGAATCTCTGTTCCTTCTCTAAGGACCTATGGGGAGATGTTGTCCGGTCCCATCGCCTTTGAGGTATCAAGGTCACTTAGCAGTTTCTGCACCTCCTCCTCGGTTGTTCGTATGTCATCCAACACTTGTTGGTATATTCCCTCTTGATGTTCCCTTCTGTGCTGTCTTCTCAGAGCCCTTCCTGTCTTTACTGTAAAAACTTCCTTAAATCTCCTATTTAGCTCCTCACATGCCTCCTGATAATTTCTTGTGAGTTCTCCACCTTCTGTCCTCATTCTGATCACCTGGTCTTTGACTGTTGTCTTCCTCCTGATGTGGCTATACAACAGTTTCGGGTCAGTCTTGATTTTCGATGCTATGTTATTTTCATACTGTCGCTGGGCCTCTCTCCTTACCTGTGCATACTCGTTCCTGGCTCTGCGACTGATCTCCCTATTTTCATGTGTTCTCTGCCTTCTGTACTTTTTCCATTCTCTATTGCACTTTGATTTTGCCTCCTTACACCGTCGGGTAAACCAGGGGCTCGTTCTGGTCTTCCCGTTGTTACTGTTGCCCTTGGGAATGAACCTTTCCACTGCCTCCTTGCATTTTGTTGTTATGTATTCCATCATTTCATTTACTGGCTTTCCTGCCAGTTCTCTGTCCCACGGAACCTCCTGCAGGACGTTCCTCAACCCTATGTAGTCCACTCTTTTATAGTCAGGCTTTTCCCATTCAACTCCTGTTACTCTCTCCACTTGCAACTCTACTATGTATTCAAAGCACAGAACCTCGTGGTTACTAGCTCCTAGGAGACTCTCATATGTGATGTCCTCTGAAATGCCCAGGGTGAACACAAGGTCCAGTCTTGCTGGTTCATTCTTCCCTCTCACTCTGGTAGTGTCCTTAACATGTTGGTGTATGAGGTTTTCCAGCACCACATCCAACATCTTGGCTCTCTATGTTTCGGGACCCCCATGTGGCTCCAGGTTTTCCCAGTCAATCTTCCTGTGGTTGAAATCCCCCATAACCAGCAACTTTGCTCTGCTGGAGTGAGCTCTTCTTGCCACCTCAGCAAGTGTGTCCACCATTGCTCTGTTGCTCTCTTCATATTCCTCTCTTGGCCTCCTGCAGTTCTGTGGTGGATTATACATCACTGCAATGACGATCTTGTGCTCCCCAGACTGAAGTGTACCTACTATGTAGTCCCTTTCTCCTGTCTCTTCTATGCCTCCCATTTTCTCGAATTTCCATCGGTTTTTTACGAGCAGAGCAACCCCTCCTCCCCCTCTGCCCCTTCTATCTTTCCTCATGATCTGGTATCCTGGTGGGAAGATTGCATCTGTTATTGTCTGTGAGTTTTGTTTCTGTAACTGCTATGATGTCTGGGGACTTCTCATTGATTCTTTCTTGCCATTCCTCATATTTATTCGTTAATCCATCTGCATTTGTGTACCAAATACTGGGATTGGGAGAGCAGGAGCCCTGGTGTGGGCCTGTGGGGGGTTGCAGTGGAGGTGGAGGAAGAGCTTCCATAAGGGGGTTGCTGTAGGGGTAGGGTTCGTGATGCAGGGGGTGGGAACAGAGGGATCGGTGTGTGATGGTTGGTTTGGATTGTTCAGTTGCCTTGGGGGTGTCGTGGCTGGAGTCCTTCTGCAGGTGTGCTTGTCCTTCTGCCTGTTCCTGGGTTATTCTGCTATCCTTTTTCATTTCCTCTTATTCCTCCTTTCGTTTTTGCACTCTCTCGTTCAGTATCATCCTTTCCTCCTGTGTTCTGCCTCGATCAAGGTACACACTCATGAACTTCTGTTTGCCTCTCAGCCATGCTTTCTCCTGCAGGATCATGGTTCGGGTTGATTCTGCCTTGAAAATTACTTTGAGAGGCCGATTCCTTTTCTTTGTGAACCACCCGATTCTCCGAAAATTTGCCACCTGGGTCATGTCTCTCTCGCCTATCACCTTCATGATACCTTCAATTGCTTTTTTCTCCTCCTGCTTTCTTTCATCATAAGTTTCCTCTTTAGCTTCGTCTAGCCCATAGACAAAAACTGATCTCTCCCTTTCCACCTCCCACTGTGACTCCCATTGCATCCTCTGAGGTGTTTTAGTTCCTTCCTGTGGAGTGTTCCTTCCTTCAGTACCTTCCCTAGTTTTGGCCCCTATGCTCATTGGTTTGTCCTTATTGCTCACCTGTTCCTGGCCCCCACAAGTGTCTGGTAAGTCCCTGCACATGTCATAGTTTCTTCAATGTCTTCCAACCTCTCACTCTGTCCTAGTGTGCTCCCTGTCTTTGTTATGGCCCCATGTGGGTTTGACAGGACCTCTGCATGCAGTTTAGCTTCCATGCTCCCTTCAGACCCGTTGTCTGTGTCTGATGTAGACATTGCTGATGCTACTTCTGTAATATCTTTGTCTTTATGCTGTTTCAGATGTCTCAGTTCCTCTTCTAATCTCTGTATCTTGGCTTCTGCTACTGTGGCATGTTGCTTCCACCTTCTGCATTCTTCTGCTAACCTCTCCTCCATCTTCCTTGCAAGCTCATCTAGCCTCCTTCCCCAGTCTTCCTCCCTTTTTTTGAGCTCTGCCTTCCAGTCCTCCCTCGCAGATTCGTCCTTCGGGCCCCTTGTTCTCATCCTAGTTCCAGGTTGCCCCATTGCTCCACAGAAGGAAGAGGGAGATATAGTTAGGGGGAGGGGAATAGATGGTTAGGGGGAGTGGGGATGGATGGTTATGGGGGAGGAGGAGGATGGTTATTGGAGGGGGAGAGGTAGTTGGGGGGAGGGGGTTAGATGGTTTGGGGAGGGGCTAGATGGTTTGGAGAGGGGTAGGTCTAGGGGGAGAGGGAGAGGTGGTTAAGGGAAGAGGGAGTACATGTTTGTGTCAAGTGTATATGTGTTTGTGTATGTGTGCTTGTGTATGTGTGTGTGCATGTGTGGGAGAGAGAGGGATGGGATTAAGGGGGAGGGGGGAGGGGGAAGGGGAGAGAAGGATGAGTAACCCTTAGAAGCGGGGGAGGTGTGTGTGTGTGATGGGATTAGAAGGGGAAGGAGGGGAAAGAAGGCTGAGGGTAGAGTGACCGCTTGATAACGGAGTCCTTACGGGTGTGTGTGTGTACTCACCTATTTGTACTCACCTATTTGTGGTTGCAGGGGTCGAGTCTTAGCTCCTGGCCCCGCCTCTTCACCGGTTGCTACTGGGCCCTCTCTCTCCCCGCTCCATGAGCTTTATCAAACCTCGTCTTAAAACTGTGTATGGATCCTGCCTCCACTACGTCATTTTCTAGGCTATTCCACTGCCTTACAACTCTATGACTGAAGAAATACTTCCTAATATCTCTCTGACTCATTTGTGTCTTCAACTTCCAATTGTGGCCTCTTGTTTCTGTGTCCCCTCCCTGGAACATCCTGTCTTTGTCCACCTTGTCTATTCCATGCAGTATTTTATATGTCGTTATCATGTCTCCAGTGACCCTCCTGTCCTCCAGTGTCGTCAGGCCGATTTCCCTTAATCTTTCTTCATAGGACATTCCCCTTAGCTCTGGAACTAACCTTGTGGCAAACCTTTGTACTTTCTCTAGTTTCTTGACGTGCTTTATCAAGTGCGGGTTCCAAACAGGTGCTGCATACTCCAGTATGGGCCTGACATACACGGTGTACAGTGTCTTGAACGATTCCTTACTAAGGTATCGGAATGCTGTTCTCAGGTTTGCCAGGCGCCCATATGCTGCAGCAGTTATCTGATTGATGTGTGCTTCCGGAGACATGCTCGGTGTTATACTCACCCCAAGATCTTTCTCCTTGAGTGAGGTTTGCAGTCTTTGGCCACCTAGCCTATACTCTGTCTGTGGTCTTCTGTGCCCTTCCTCTATCTTCATGACTTTGCATTTGGCAGGATTAAATTCGAGAACCCATTTGCTGGACCAGGTGTCCAGTCTGTCCAGGTCTCTTTGAAGTCCTGCCTGGTCCTCATCAGATTTAATTCTCCTCATTAACTTCACATCATCTGCAAACAGGGACACTTCTGAGTCTAACCCTTCCATCATGTCGTTCACATATACCAAAAATAGCACTGGTCCTAGGACCGGCCCCTGTGGGACCCCGCTCGTCACAGGTGCCCACTGTGATACATCATTACGTACCATGACTTGTTGTTTCCTCCCTGTCAGGTATTCTCTGATCCATTGCAGTGCCCTTCCTGTTATATGCGCCTGATGCTCTAGCTTCTGCACTAATCTCTTGTGAGGAACTGTGTCAAAGGCCTTCTTGCAGTCCAAGAAGATGCAATCAACCCACCCCTCTCTCTCGTGTCTTACTTCTGTTATTTTATCATAAAACTCCAGAAGGTTTGTGACACAGGATTTGCCTTCCGTGAATCCGTGCTGGTTGGCATTTATACTCTTGTTCCGTTCCAGGTGCTCCACCACTCTCCTCCTGATAATCTTCTCCATAATTTTGCATACTATACACGTCAATGGCACAGGTCTATAGTTTAGTGCCTCTTTTCTGTCTCCTTTTTTAAAAATGGGAACTACATTTGCCGTCTTCCATACCTCAGGTAGTTGCCCAGTTTCCAGGGACGTGTTGAAGATTGTGGTAAGTGGCACGCACAACATATCTGCTCCCTCTCTAAGGACCCACGGGGAGATGTTGTCCGGTCCCATTGCCTTTGAGGTATCGATGTCCCTTAGCAGTTTCTTCACCTCCTCCTCATCTGTATGTATGTCGTCCAACACTTGTTGGTGTATTCCTTGCTGGTGTCCCCATCTGGTCTGTCCCCCCAGAGTCCTTCCTGTCTCTACTGTAAATACTTCCTTAAATCTCGTGTTGAGCTCCTCACATACCTCTTGATCGTTTGTTGTGAGTTCTCCACCTTCTTTCCTCAGCCTTATCACCTGGTCCTTGACTGTTGTCTTCCTCCTAATGTGGCTATACAGCAGTTTCGGGTCAGATTTGACTTTCGATGCTATGTCGTTTTCATACTGTCGCTGGGCCTCCCTCCTTATCTGTGCATACTCGTTTCTGGCTCTTCTACTAATCTCCTTGTTTTCCTGGGTCCTATGCCTCCTGTACCTTTTCCACTCTCTGTTGCACTTAGTTTTTGCCTCCCTACACCTTCGGGTAAACCAAGGACTCGTTTTGGTCTTCCTATTATTTCTGTTTCCCTTGGGAACAAAACTTTCCTCTGCCTCCTTGCACTTTGTTGCCACATATTCCATCATCTCGTTTACTGATTTTCCTACCATTTCTCTGTCCCACTGAACCTCCTGCAGGAAGTTTCTCATACCTGTGTAGTCCCCCCTTTTATAGTTTGGCCTGTCCCCTTCAGTTCCTGCTACCTTCTCCACTTGTAACTCTACTATATAATCAAAACTCAGAACCACGTGATCGCTAGCTCCAAGGGGCCTCTCATAAGTGATGTCTTCAATGTCTGAACTGCTCAGGGTGAACACAAGATCCAGTCTTGCTGGCTCATCCTCCCCTCTCTCTCTCTGGTTGTGTCCCTGACATGTTGATGCATGAGGTTTTCAAGTACCACATCCATCATCTTGGCTCTCCATGTTTCGGGACCCCCATGTGGCTCCAGGTTTTCCCAGTCGATCTGCCTGTGGTTGAAATCGCCCATTACCATTAACTTTGCTCTGCTCGAGTGAGCTCTTCTTGCCACCTCAGCCAGTGTGTCCACCATCACCCTGTTGTTTTCTTCGTACTCCTCTCTTGGCCTCCTGCAGTTCTGTGGTGGGTTATACATCACTCCAATGACTACTTTATGTTCTCCGGACTGAATTGTACCTACAATGTAGTCTCTTTCTCCAATCATGTCCATGCCATCCATTTCCTCAAATCCTCATCGGTGTTTTATGAGCAGTGCAACCCCTCCTCCCCCTCTACTCCTTCTATCTTTCCTCAGGATCTGATATCCCGTTGGGAAGATTGTGTCTGTTTTTGTCTCAGCGAGTTTTGTTTCTGTGACTGCTATGATGTCTGGGGATTTTTCACTGATTCTTTCGTTCCACTCCTCATGTTTATTCATTATTCCATCGTGTGTGTGTGTGTGTGTGTGTGTGTGTGTGTGTGTGTGTGTGTGTGTGTGTGTGTGTGTGTGTGTATGTGTGTGTGTGTGTGTGTGTGTGTGTGTGTGTGTGTGTGTGTGTGTGTGTGTGTGTGTATTTGCCTAGTGCAGGTTACAGGTGTGTTAGTGTGTATGTATGTGTGTATATGTGTGTGTTCGTGTGTATAGGGGAGGTCTGAGTGGGAGATACTGCTAATACATACCAGTAATTCTGAGTTATAAAAAGTGGAAATTGCTACTAGGGTCTAAAGCTTCTAGGAGTGTCTACCCTTGTGTGTGTTTATGTGTGTGAGGGAGAGATGGTTAGGGGGCAGGGGAAGGGTTGTTGTGGTTGAAAGATCCGTTATACCTCTCTGTCGTGTAGGCTCAAATTTAGTCCCAGCTGTCTTTCCTAGTAATGCTACTCTCTCCACTTATTGCCCTTTCTGGATTTAAGTATCAATTACTGCTGGTTATTATCATATTCCTTGCTCACATTGAGAGAGGACTTCCTAGCTTCCTAAGTATTCATACTACTAATAACTACCGGTTGTAATACTACATTACCCCTCGCTAGACTGCTCTCATCCTCACACTTTCCTCAACACTATCTTCACTTTATCTATGCTATTTCTACTCTAATTCTGGTAATAGCTTGCAGGAGTGAGTGACCAGTATCTAACAGTGATGCAAGACCAGAATCCAGAGCCAACATGCAACCACAATAGATGAGTAATACTTGCACTGGCAGCGGTGCGGTGACAAGTTGCCAGATGCTGATGACGTAGTCGTCGTACATAGGCCTTCTACCACTATTTTGGAGATCCTTCACCTGTGATGTTTATAACCATATATGCTCATACATCCCGCATTCCTCACACGATTTCACTTTTCACTTAAGATAGTATACACTTCACATTATATACACTTCACTTTATATGTATAATGTCACACAACTTGTTGTGACATCACTGATTCAGCAGGCCTACTCTGCCACTTTCCCTTATTATATGTTTTATTTTTCCTTTCTCCTTTTGCTGATTAACTTTTTCACTCTCACTGTATGGTGCCCCACATTTCACTTGTTATCCAAACGCTAGTAATTCTTGAACACCCGCTTCCACACTCACTTTGATCTTTGTGTGTTTGAATCTGTGTGGCAACAGGTGCCTACTGCCCCTAACGGTTTGGCACTTTGAAATATTAATGATTTCAGGCTTCCTCTCGACTTTTTTTTAACTAATAACTTTAGTTATCACTCGTAGAATTGTTCACTGACGTTGTCACTACCACTGATTACTGCTAGCAGATACTGCACGCCTTAAAAACACTAAGGTTCTCGGAGCCTTGTCACCCACGTCTGCACGCACTGTGTGTGTGTATGTGTGTGTGTGTGTGTCTGTGTGTGTGTGTGTGCACTCACCTAGTTGTACTCACCTAGTTGAGGTTGCAGGGGTCGAATCCAAGTTCCTGGCCCCGCCTCTTCACTGGTCGCCACTAGGTCACTCCCCCTGAACCGTGAGCTTTATCATACCTCTGCTTAAAGCTATGTATGGATCCTGCCTCCACTACATCGTTTCCCAAACTATTCCACTTCCTGACTACTCTATGGCTGAAGAAATACTTCCTAACATCCCTGTGATTCATCTGTGTCTTCAACTTCCAACTGTGTCCCCTTGTTGTTGTGTCCCATCTCTGGAACATCCTGTCTTTGTCCACCTTGTCAATTCCTCTCAGTATTTTGTATGTCGTTATCATGTCCCCCCTATCTCTCCCGTCTTCCAGTGTCGTCAGGTTGATTTCCTCGTAGGACATACCTCTTAGCTCTGGGACTAGTCTTGTTGCAAACCGTTGCACTTTCTCTAGTTTCTTTACGTGCTTGGCTAGGTGTTGGTTCCAAACTGGTGCTGCATACTCCAATATGGGCCTAACGTACACGGTGTACAGGGTCTTGAACGATTCCTTATTAAGATGTCGGAAAGCTGTTCTGAGGTTTACTAGGCGCCCATATGCTGCAGCAGTTATTTGGTTGATGTGTGCTTCAGGAGATGTGCCTGGTGTTATGCTCACCCCAATATCTTTTTCTTTGAGCAAGGTTTGTAGACTCTGTCACCCTAGACTGTACTCCGTCTGCGGTCTTCTTTGCCCTTCCCCAATCTTCATGACTTTGCACTTGGTGGGGTTGAACTCCAGGAGCCAATTCCTTGACCAGGTCTGCAGCCTGTCCAGATCCCTTTGTAGTTCTGCCTTGTCTTCGATCGTGTGAATTCTTCTCCTCAACTTCACATCATCTGCAAACAGGGACACTTTGGGGTCTATTCCTTCCGTTATGTTGTTCACAAATACCAGAAACAGCACTGATCCTAGGACTGACCCCTGTGGGACCCCGCTGGTCACAGGTGCCCACTCTGACACCTCGCCACATACCATGACTCGCTGCTGTCTTCCTGACAAGTATTCCCTGATCCATTGTAGTGCCTTCCCTGTTATCCCTGCTTGGTCCTCCAGTTTTTGCATTAATCTCTTGTGTGGAACTGTGTCAAACGCCTTCTTGCAGTCCAAGAAAATGCAATCCACCCACCCCTCTCTCTCTTGTCTTACTGCTGTCACCATGTCATAAAACTCCAATAGGATTGAGACAGGATTTTCCATCCCTGAAACCATGTTGGCTGCTGTTGATGAGATAATTTCTTTCTAGGTGTTCCACCACTCTTCTCCTGATAATCTTCTCCATGACTTTGCATACTATACATGTCAGTGACACTGGTCTGTAGTTTAGTGCTTCATGTCTGTGTCCTTTTTTAAAGATTGGGACTACATTTGCTGTCTTCCATGCCTCAGGCAATCTCCCTGTTTCGATAGATGTATTGAATACTGTTGTTATAGGTACACATAGCTCCTCTGCTCCCTCTCTCAGCACCCATGGAGAGATGTAATCCGGCCCCATTGCCTTAGAGGTATCTAGCTCACTCAGAAGCCTCTTCACTTCTTCCTTGGTTGTGTGTACTGTGTCCAGCACTTGGTGGTGTGCCCCACCTCTCCGTCTTTCTGGAGCCCCTTCTGTCTCCTCTTTGAACACTTCTTTGAATGTCTTGTTGAGTTCCTCACATACTTCACGGTCATTTCTTGTTGTCTCTCCTCCTTCCTTTCTTAGCCTGATTACCTGGTCCTTGACTGTTGTTTTCCTCCTGATGTGGCTGTATAACAGCTTTCAGGAAGTTCCTCATTCCCGTGTAGTCCCCTTTCTTGTAGTTTGGCTTCATTCGTCCTGGCCTTCCTGCTTTCCTCTCCACTTGTAGCTCTACTGTGTATTCGAAGCTTAAAACCACATGATCGCTGGCCCCAAGGGGTCTTTCATATGTGATGTCCTCGATATCTGCACTACTCAAGGTGAATACTAAGTCCAGTCTTGCTGGTTCATCCTCTCCTCTGTGTGTATATGTGTGTGTGTGTGTGTGTGTGTGTGTGTGTGTGTGTGTGTGTGTGTGTGTGTGTGTGTGTGTGTGTGTGTATGTATGTGTGTGTGTGCGTGTGTGTGTGTGTGTGTGTGTGTGTGTGTGTGTGTGTGTGTGTGTTGTGTGTGTGTATGTATGTGTGTGTGTGCGTATGTGTGTGTGTGTGTGTGTGTGTGTGTGTGTGTGTGTGTGTGTGTGTGTGTGTGTGTGTGTGTGTGTGCATGTGTGTGTGTGTGTGTGTGTGTGTGTGTATGTGTGTGTGTGTGTTTATGTATGTATGTGTGTGTGTGTGTGTGTGTGTGTGTATGTGTTTGTGTATGTGTGTATATGTGTGTGTGTGTGTGTGTGTGTGATTGACATTATAATAATAAGGACTGCAGTTAGATGTCAAACTTGTAATCTGAACGCATAACGATTTAACTCGCAGCATTGTGAAGCTGAGATCAGGTCTGTATAAGCTAGGTCTACACCCCGATCAAGATCTGAGAAATATTAAGAGATTTTTTTACTTACCTACTTACTACAAGCCGCTGATAGGCCTACTGCTGAGCACTCTGGTCTTCCGTGCACTTGGTCTTCCGTGCACTTGGTCTTCCGTGCACTAGGTCTTCCGTGCACTTTGTCTTCCGTGCACTTGGTCTTCCGTGCACTTGGATACAGAGCACTTAATCAACATCTATAAACTTGCTCTCCCGTGAGTGATCTGACCTCCAGACTAGCAGTACTTCTGACCTCCAGACCCGCAGTACTTCTGACCTCCATACCAGCAGTACTTCTGACCTCCTAACCAGCAGTACTTCTGACCTCCAGACCAGCAGTGCTTCTGACCTATAGACCAGCAGTACTTCTGACCTCCAGACCAGCAGTACTTCTTACCTCTAGACCAGCAGTACTTCTGACCTCTAGATCAGCAGTACTT
Organism: Cherax quadricarinatus; assembly: GCF_038502225.1. NCBI lineage: Eukaryota > Metazoa > Arthropoda > Malacostraca > Decapoda > Parastacidae > Cherax > Cherax quadricarinatus. Next base: position 11,280,924 of record NC_091317.1, read on the forward strand.
CTGACCTCCAGACAAGCAGTACTTCTGACCATCAGACCAGCAGTACTTCTGACCTCCTGACCAGTAGTACTTCTGACCTCTAGATCAGCAGTACTTCTGACTTCTAGACAAGCAGTACTTCTGACCTCTAGATCAGCAGTGCTTCTGACCTCCAGACCAGCAGTACTTCTGACCTCTAGACCAGCAGTACTTCTGACCTCCAGACCAGCAGTACTTCTGACCTCTAGACCAGCAGTACTTCTGACCTCTAGATCAGCAGTAGTTTTGACCTCCAGACCAGCAGTACTTCTGACCTCCAGACCAGCAGTGTTTCTGACCTCTAGACCAACAGTGATTCTGACCTCTAGACCAGCAGTACTTCTGACCTCCAGACCAGCAGTACTTCTGACCTCCAGACCAGCAGTATTTCTGACCTCCAGACCAGCAGTATTTCTGACCTACAGAACAGCAGTACTTCTGACCTCCAGATCAGCAGTATTTCTGACCTCCAGACCAGCAGCATTTATGACCTCCAGACCAGCAGTATTTCTGACCTCCAGACCAGCAGTACTTCTGACCTCCAGACCAGCAGTATTTCAGACCTCCAGACCAGCAGTACTTCTGACCACTAGACCAGCAGTGCTTCTGACCTCCAGAGCAGCAGTACTTCTGACCTCTAGACAAGCAGTACTTATGACCTCCAGACCAGCAGTGCTTCTGACCTCCAGACCAGCAGTACTTCTGACCTCTAGACCAGCAGTGCTTCTGACCTCCAAACCAGCAGTGCTTCTGACCTCTAGATCAGCAGTGCTTCTGAACTCCAGACCAGCAGTGCTTCTGACCTCCCGACCAGCAGTACTTCTGACCTCTAGACCAGCAGTGCTTCTGATCTCCAGACCAGCAGTGCTTCTGACCTCTAGACCAGCTGTACTTCTGATCTCTAGACCACCAGTACTTCTGACCTCCAGACCCGCAGTACTTCTGAGCACCAGACCAGCAGTGCTTCTGACCTCCAGACCAGCACTGCTTCTGACCTCCAGACCAGCAGTACTTCTGACCTCCAGACCAGCAGTACTTCTGACCTCCAGACCAGCAGTACTTTTGACCTCCAGACCAGCAGTACTTCTGACCTCTAGACCAGTAGTACTTCTGACCATCAGACCAGCAGTACTTCTGACCTCCTGTCCAGTAGTACTTCTGATTTCTAGACCAGCAGTACTTCTGACCTCTAGACCTGCAGTGCTTCTGACCTCCAGACCAGCAGTACTTCTGACCTCTAGACCAGCAGTACTTCTTACCATCAGACTAGCAGTGCTTCTGACCTCCTGACCAGCAGTACTTCTGATTTCCAGACCAGCAGTACTTCTGACCTCCAGACCAGCAGTACTTATGATTTCTTGACCAGCAGTACTTCTGGCCTCTAGACCAGCAGTGCTTCTGACTTCCAGACCAGCAGTACTTCTGACCATCAGACCAGCAGTGCTTCTGACCTTCAGACCAGCAGTACTTCTGATTTCTAGACCAGCAGTACTTCTGACCTCTAGACCAGCAGTGCTTCTGACCTCCAGACCAGCAGTGCTTCTGACCTCCAGACCAGCAGTACTTCTGACCATCAGTCCAGCAGTGCTTCTGACCTCCAGACCAGCAGTACTTCTGATTTCTAGACCAGCAGTACTTCTGACCTCTAGACCAGCAGTGCTTCTGACCTTCAGACCCGCTGTACTTCTAACCACCAGACCAGCAGTACTTCTGACCTCCAGACCAGCAGTACTTCTGACCACCAGACCAGCAGTACTTCTGACCTCTAGATCAGCAGTACTTCTGACCACCAGACCAGCAGTACTTCTGACCTCTAGATCAGCAGTACTTCTGACCTCCAGACCAGCAGTACTTCTGACCTCCAGACCAGCATTACTTCTGACCTCCAGACCCGCAGTACTTTTGACCACCAGACCAGCAGTACTTCTGACCTCTAGACCAGCAGTACTTCTGACCTCCAGACCAGCAGTACTTCTGATCTCCAGACCAGCAGTACTTCTGACCTCCAGACCAGCAGTACTTCTAACCTCCAGACCAGCAGTACCTCTGACCTCCAGACCAGCAGTACTTCTGACCTCCAGACCAGCAGTATTTCTGACCTCCAGACCAGCAGTACTACTGACCTCCAGACCAGCAGTACTTCTGACCACCAGACCAGCAGTACTTCTGACCTCTAGACCAGCAGTTCTTCTGACCACCAGACCAGCAGTACTTCTGACCTCTAGACCAGCAGTACTTCTGACCTCCAGACCAGCAGTACTTCTGACCTCCAGACCAGCATTACTTCTGACCTCCAGACCAGCAGTACTTCTGACCTCCAGATCAGCAGTACTTCTGACCACCAGACGAGCAGTACTTCTGACCTCTAGACCAGCAGTACTTCTGACCTCCAGACCAGCAGTACTTCTGACCTCCAGACCAGCAGTACTTCTGACCTCCAGACCAGCAGTACTTCTAACCTCCAGACCAGCAGTACTTCTGACCTCCAGACCAGCAGTACTTCTGACCTCCAGAACAGCAGTACTTCTGATCTACAGACCAGCAGTACTTCTGACCTCCAGACCAGCAGTACTTCTGACCTCTTGAGCAGCAGTACTTCTGACCTCCAGACCAGCAGTACTTCTGACCTCCAGACCAGCAGTACCTCTGACCTCCAGACCAGCAGTACTTCTAACCTCCAGACCAGCAGTACTTCTGACCTCCAGACCAGCAGTACTTCTGACCTCCAGACCAGCAGTACTTCTGACCTCTAGACCAGCAGTACTTCTGACCTCTAGACCAGCAGTACTTCTGATCTCCAGACCAGCAGTACTTCTAACCTCCAGACCAGCAGTACTTCTGACCTCCAGACCAGCAGTACTTCTGACCTCTAGACCAGCAGTACTTCTGACCTCCAGACCAGCAGCACTTCTAACCTCCAGACCAGCAGTACATCTGACCTCTTGAGCAGCAGTACTTCTGACCTCCAGACCAGCAGTACTTCTGACCTCCAGACCAGCAGTTCTTCTAATCTCCAGATCAGAAGTACTTCTGACCTCCAAACCAGCAGTACTTCTGACCTCCAGACCAGCAGTTCAAATGGTCCCAGACCATGAACAGTAACCCTCCCCTACCCCTCCCCAATACACTCACTCTCTCAGGTTTAATAAGACAATATTTGTGACAAAAATCCCAAGTTTATTCAAAATATATTTGGAACTATTCAAAGCTCTATAGAGTGTTTTTGTTTTTTTTAAGCGCAAGACAGGATGAGTACGGCGTCCGTAGACCAATGAGAATGGGAAGAAATTAAGCCAAATCTGTCAAAACCAAAAAAAAAATACAAACAAGAAATAGACTTTTGTTTTTCATTGAACATATAAACCTCGCCATTACATCTTAATATATATATATATATATATATATATATATATATATATATATATATATATATATATATATATATATATATATATATATATATATATATATATATTTTAATCTTTACATTTTTTGCAAGACACTAACACGTTAGATTCTGGAATAGGTAAAAAAATTTAATCCATCAAACGATTTGCTGTAAATTATGGAGAAGCAGATAAATATTTGTATTATTTTTTAAGAAGCTGTTTCAAAAGATGTTTTGAATTATGGTAGAAGAGTCTTCCCAGACCATGAGCACGGCGAGCAGAGTCTGTGTTCAGTGATACACTTTGGGAGCGAGGAATACCGTGTGGACCAATATGTCAAATTTTGAATACACATATATGTATATGTATATATTTAATGTTTTTATTTTTAATTCCATCTTTTAGCGATGTATAATCATGAATTTTTGTTTTTCTTTTTGAGAGTTGCGGGTGGTTTCATATCTCGTTAACTTGTGCGAGATGTGGTGACTAAGGGTGTTTGGTTATGTTGTCTAAAGGGATACAAAGGGGGAGGTGAGGGGGCTGGTCCACACAGTAGCACGCACGTTGAGCAAGAACATGGACTTCAAAACAGCAGTTTAAAGGCACCGGGGATGCGGAATTATCGTGCCAGACACCTTTGGACCGAGCACCGCCATTCTCGTTAATCAGAAAATAAAATCATGCAAACTATAGTTTAACACGTAAAAGGATGAGCTCTCTCTCTCACTCTCTCTCTCTCTCTCTTTCTCTCACGAGGCCCATGACTACAATGACTGTTATGTGTAGTTCTCAACTACTTTACATTCTCACTTTGTTGGTTTTTAGAGTCACTAGGTAATTACAATCTAATTGTATAAAAATATTTGACCTAAAAACTGCTGTTCGTGTCCCATAGAGGCAGCGCTCGACAATACGTCGTCAACACTCGTCTCTTCCCCGACAATTGTCGAACGCGACCACAGTGTCACAATTTGAGAAACAAGGATATGAAAGTGTAATTCAACTGCTTGTAAACATGATCAGGTGTAAAATATCACCACACAAATAATTTTAATTACAAACGGTAATAATAAACACCACAAAGGTCGAACAACATGTACATCATAAGAATCAATGGCTCCAGGAAGTTTGGGAATCATCATACATCAGACGAACCATCTCATGTCAATAATGTCTTTGAGTGAGCATTCACAACCGCACAAAAATAGTCGAGATTTCAGTCTATATGTCTGACTTATGAACGCTCCCACCCCTTCTTGGAGCTGGACAGATAATAATAATAATAATAATATAATAATAATAATAATAATAATAATAATAATAATAATAATAATAATAATAATAATAATAATAATAATAACAAATTGGTAACGTAGTGAGCATTCAGTCATCTTTATTGGCTAAGATGCAATAAAGCATACAGTAACATGCCTTTGTAAATTGGGAAACAGAGATTGTTAATGAAGATGCCTTTGTGAGGCGTCCAGATGGCCATAACTATATTGGAAATTGAAAACAGTGACAACTTAAACCTACAGGAACCTGAAGGGTGTATACGTCGAGGGTACTTCAGGGGTCAACGCCCCCGTGGCTCGGTCCATGACCAGGTCTTTGTTGGTAGTCAGAGGAGCCCCTTGTCGTACATTTATTGTTTTCCAACAACTAATTCATTTCGACTGGTGATAAATCAAAATTTACGCACACACACGCACCTCTGAAATTTACACACACACACACACACACGCACCTCTGAAATTTACATACACGCACGCACCTCTGAAATTTACATACACACACGCACCTCTGAAATTTACACACACGCACCTTTGAAATTTACACACACGCACGCACATCTGAAATTCACACAGGCACGCACCTCTGAAATTCACACACACACACCCACCTCTGAAATTCACACACACGCACGCACCTCTGAAATTCACACACACGCACGCACCTCTGAAATTCACACACACGCACGCACCTCTGAAATTCACACACACACACACACGCACCTCTGAAATTCACACACACGCACCTCTGAAATTCACACACACACACCCACCTCTGAAATTCACACACACACACCCACCTCTGAAATTCACACACACACACCCACCTCTGAAATTCACACACACACACCCACCTCTGAAATTCACACACACGCACGCACCTCTGAAATTTACTTTTGGAAATCGTAAATTATCATAAATGAAGCAACGATAATTTTGGATTGCAAACAATCAAGATTTTTTTTTTTAATTGCTCGGGCTGCAGGGGCATTTTACCCCCCTGATGCATCACTCGGTTACGTCTAACAACGTCACTCAGACGTTTATCTTGTACTAGAGAGACTTAATCCGAGGTCTGTTCTTACACTATCTTAAGTTGGAATGGGTTAGGTCAAGTTAGGGTAGCTTACAGTTGTTTAGGATAAGTTAGGCTAGAATAGGCTAAGTTAGCTTGTGGTAGGGAAGGTTACTTTAAGTTAGATTAGGTTATGCGAGGGTAGATCGCAGTAGTTTAGGTGAAGTGAACACAGGTTACAGTAAGTTAGACCAGGTGAAGACAGGTTACAGTAAGTTAAATTAGGTGAAGACAGGTTACAGTAAGTTAGACTAGGTGAGGACAGGTAAACAGTAGTTTAGGCTAAGTTGGGATAACTTAGTTAAGTTACGTTAGGTAAGGTTACTTATTTTGAAGTAACTCAAAAGAACCAGCTAGAATTTCACACCATTAAATTTAGTCCATTAAAGTCAACGTTTGTCGATGTTCCAATTTTAAAATAAAATAGAAATGAAGAAATTACACATTTTTTTTTTTGTATATATTGAAAGAGTGACCAAAATTTATATACACTGCAGTGAAATCTTCGTAAAAGTATATAAACAAGTGCTAAGTGATCAGCTGAGCTGATATAAACAACCAGGTCACTAAACAGCTGAAACAAGGGACAAGAACTAGAGCTTGTCTATGCGACATTAGTGAGAGATTCGTCCATACAAAATTTGCATCTGTGGTCACATCTGGGCCAGTACTAACCTTCCCAGTGTACAGAAATAAACCAGACTGACTCTTACTAACCCTCGAGTAGTATAATACAAAAGTCTTCGTCCGTCATACCCGCTGACGACAACTAAAATATACTCGTTCTAGGAAAAACTTACTGTTGTTGTTATTGTGGAACATATAAGGCGAGTGAATGTGGGGTTTCCACACTCTTAAACCCATCACTAGGGTTAAACCAGCGTGGGTTAGAGGTTAGATAGAGTACTGACTTGGTAACGTCAGTACTGCCTCGCTGCGGCCTGAGACATTATCGTTACGTTTGAATTGTGTCTCGCTCGTAGTGATGTGACGTCACAGATTATGGGTATGGGAGGGGTGAAAAATATAGCTGCATATCTTCAGAGTGTTCAACGCACCAAGTTCCCTCATCTTTTGACAGCAGAAAATGGTGTAATACACTTAGAATTTCGGTATATATCACAGTAAACTTTCTCTTGTAAACCTACTCTGTTGTAAATACGATTTAAAATGTGCAGCCCAAATTGAATAGGTCGTGAAAAAGGCCTTCAGAGCACGTGGTATTCAGTTATGGATGGGCTTGTTCAAACTGCATTTTCAAAAAAACAGTCACATTGAATACAACTTCTTTATAAAAGATCTTACTGAAAATAATTATAAGGAAAGTGCATCCATTTTCTAAATTCCTCCAACATAAAAACACTGAAAAACTATATATATATTTTAAATTCTATTTTGTCTTTGATTTATCGCATATTTCTTAGGCATGTACTGTACACTTCATGACATCTTATCTGTTGACTTAAGTCTGTTGGCCAGTATATATATATATATATATATATATATATATATATATATATATATATATATATATATATATATATATATATATATATATAAAATGTGTTTTCAAATATCACTGACATACAAAAAAGAGTGTAGAGGAGAGGGGACGAAGCCTTGACCCACATCAACCAGCTCAGTAATGTTGCCACATTTTAAACATCAACACAGGTTACAATGCCAACTTTTATTCGGAGGCGACGAGGAGATTTTAGCCGAGTGTTAAAATATGTTCACTAGGTAAAAGCGGGAAGAACCGCAGCTTGAGAGGGCAAGAAAAAATAGCAAACGAAGGGAAAACCTAAGAAAATTCAAAGAAAGTGCACATTGTTTGAGAAATAGAATGATACTTAGAGTATGAGGGGAAAAATGAGAAATTTAATGTCACTAAGGTAGAAAATACAGGAAAATGAATAACAGAAATTTTTAGGACAAATGAAAAAGTTGCAGAGTTTCTAAGCAATGCAGTGCAAAGTCAGGAACTGCAGTGAAAAGTCAAGAACTGCAGTGCAAAATCAGGAACTGCAGTGCAAAGCCAAGAACTGCAGTGCAAAGTCAGGAACTACAGTGCAAAATCAAGAAATGCAGTGCAAAGTCAGGAACTGTAGTGCAAAGTCAAGAACTGCAGTGCAAAGTCAGGAACTGCAGTGCAAAATCAGGAACTGGAGTGCAAAGTCAGGAACTGCAGTGCAAAATCAGAAACTGCAGTGAAAAGTCAGGAACTGCAGTGCAAAATCAGAAACTGCAGTGCAAAGTCAGGAACTACAGTGCAAAATCAAGAACTGCAGTGCAAAGTCAAGAACTGCAGCGCAAAGTCAGGAACTGCAGTGCAAAATCAGGAACTGGAGTGTAAAGTCAGGAACTGCAGTGCAAAATCAGGAACTGCAGTGAAAAGTAAAAAACTGCAGTGCAAAGTCAGGAACTGCAGTGCAAAATCAGGAACTGCAGTGAAAAGTCAGGAACTGCAGTGCAAAGTCAAGAACTGCAGTGCAAAGTCAGGAACTGCAGTGCAAAGTTAAGAACTGCAGTGCAAAGTCAGGAACTGCAGTGCAAAATCAGGAACTGCAGTGCAAAGTCAGGAACTACAGTGCAAAATCAAGAACTGCAGTGCAAAGTCAGGAACTGTAGTGCAAAGTCAAGAACTGCAGCGCAAAGTCAGGAACTGCAGTGCAAAATCATGAACTGCAGTGAAAAGTCAAAAACTGCAGTGAAAAGTCAGGAACTGCAGTGCAAAATCAGGAACTGCAGTGAAAAGTCAGGAACGGCAGTGCAAAGTCAGGAACTGCAGTGCAAAGTCAGGAACTGCATTGCAAAATCAGGAACTGCAGTGCAATGTCCGGAACTGCAGTGCAAAGTAAGGATCTGCAGTGCAAAGTCAGGAACTGCAGTAAAAAGGCAGGAACTGCAGTGGAAAGTCAGGACTGCAATGCAAAGCCAAGAACTGCAGTGCAAAGTCAGGAACTGCAGTGCAAAGAACAGCAAAGCTAAACAAAGAACTTCGGTATAAAGCAATGAACTGCAGAGCAAAGCCAAGAACTGCAATGGAATGCAAAGAACTGCATTGCAAAGCAAAGAATTGCAGTGCAAAGCAAAGGCAGTACAAAGAAGTGGAGTGCAAAGCCAGGAATTGCATTGCAAAGAATTGCAATTCAAAGAACTTAGTGCAAAGCAAAACTGCAGTGCAAAGTTAAGAACGCATGATACAAAGTTAAGAACGCATGATACAAAGTTAAGAACGCATGATACAAAGTTAAGAACGCATGATACAAAGTTAAGAACACATGATACAAAGTTAAGAACGCATGATACAAAGTTAAGAACGCATGATACAAAGTTAAGAACGCATGATACAAAGTTAAGAACGCATGATACAAAGCTAAGAACGCATGATACAAAGTTAAGAACGCATGATACAAAGTTAAGAACGCATGATACAAAGTTAAGAACGCATGATACAAAGTTAAGAACGCATGATACAAAGTTAAGAACGCATGATACAAAGCTAAGAACGCATGATACAAAGCTAAGAACGCATGATACAAAGTTAAGAACGCATGATATAAAGTTAAGAACGCATGATACAAAGTTAAGAACGCATGATACAAAGTTAAGAACGCATGATACAAAGTTAAGAACGCACGATACAAAGTTAAGAACGCATGATACAAAGTTAAGAACGCATAATACAAAGTTAAGAACGCATGATACAAATTTAAGAACGCATAATACAAAGTTAAGAACGCATGATACAAAGTTAAGAACGCATGATACAAAGTTAAGAACGCATGATACAAAGCTAAGAACGCATGATACAAAGTTAAGAACGCATGATACAAAGTTAAGAACGCATGATACAAAGTTAAGAACGCATGATACAAAGTTAAGAACGCATGATACAAAGTTAAGAACGCATGATACAAATTTAAGAACGCATAATACAAAGTTAAGAACGCATGATACAAATTTAAGAACGCATGATACAAAGCTAAGAACGCATGATACAAAGCTAAGAACGCATGATACAAAGTTAAGAACGCATGATACAAAGTTACAGCACAACTTTGAGAAGGTTAAAAGAGTCAAGGTCTGGGTTCCTTTTCTACCACTGTTGTTGCTCTCTACTACACACTATATCATTCTTATACACAAAAATAGACATCACTTTGATTTAGATATAGCTTCCGGATAATAATAATAATAATAATAATAATAATAATAATAATAATAATAATAATAATAATAATAATAATAATAATCATAAGAAGAAGAATAAAAATAATAAAAGTCGTTGATATTCACTAAAAAATCTTCACCTGATTTTTATTTTCCTTTTGTTGACTTAAATAATGTCTCACCAGAGTTGATCTATAATTTAAAGAAAAAAGAGATTGAAAGATAAATTCATTGTTGTTTTGACAATAGTGGGAGGAAGGAAATGATTGACAAGTGAGTTACCAACTATCACATTATTGACATTGTTTACTGCCGGGTCAAACAACTTCGCACTTAACCTTCTGTTGTTTTGTTTAGTTGTTGATTTTAACATAAATTTTAACTCCTTGTAATATCACTCAAGTTACGGTTCATTTTCATGGTTCGTTTTAAAGTTTGATATCGGGGACTAGTGTGATTTTTTTTACTTCATCTACCAAAAAAAAAAAATATTTTAAGGGCTTCCAAAATTGAGCTGTGCTTAGTGGGGTACAACCAGGCAGTAATGTTGAAGACAGTGTTAACCAACCTTCGCTCATTAGGTCGTAATTCACATACCTTATATCATCATATTTTGACCTAAGAGCACCTTTAACACTTACTTCGGTGTCTGACAAGAATTCATGTCTTTTTTTAAGGAGTGTTTATGTGTTAAACTAAAAAAAAAATTGATAATGATATTTACAGTCAACATAAATAGACAGAATTTCAACATATACAGAGAAAAAATACCTAAAAAAAAGACAGTAAAAAATCACAATATGCGTCTCTATACCGTGATAGCAAAGGGGCGAGAATACAGGCAGTGGTCGTGGCCTTAAAGCTAGGTGTCCCCACTCACAGATACAAACAGAAACCTTAACAAGGAAACTAGCTAATTGGGTCGTTTAGCGCTGCTTTAGACTGGCAGACATGCGCCTACCAGGCGCGGCAGGCCCTCCACGACCACATCAACTGGCCGGACAAATTTGGCACATACGAAGTGAATCGTTAAAAACTAATTAAACATTAGTCACTGTGAAACGATACTTGACAGCTTAACGACAATCAATGTTCATTTGTTCTTGCTTGTGGGGAACTGTGGCGGAAACTGGGGCAATGTAGGGTGGATGTGGATCCCCCAGGTAGCAAGGGGAGGAGGGTAGGCCTATAGTTAACTGGTAATGAGGGGCATGTGAGAAGTATATAAGTAGGCCTATTGTCTGACGTCGAGAAAGTTCCAACAAACTCACTTTTTTCCTCTTTTACTGATACCTAGAGGCGATATTTTCCTTCGTATAGTGGAGTAACCGACAGAAAAAGCTACTGACGTGAGAACTTATTGCCCTGTTTGGGGCATGACACACTGGGCACACTACTGAATGACACCAACACATCAGTGTCGCACAGGACACCTGGCACACAACTGACTGACACCGACACATCACTGAGCGAAGGCTTGGGCCGTTTATTCCTCTACACGACCAAAATATCGACTCTCTGTAGCCCCTAAGGCAATTAAAGAAGAGAAAAGGGAGCATCGAGAATCAAGGTCGCCGTCAAGACGATCCAGCACTACTCGCTTCACTTTGGAATACATTGTAAAGAGTCGAAACAACAGATAAATCCTTTAAATAATCTCCTTACACATGTTTAACAAGAGGTGACAAAGTTGTTCCATGCCAGTTTTCTTTACAACAGTTCGCCTTTGTCACAGAATCAACTGAAATATGTGAAAATTATGCCTATAGAACAATAAAAATAATGGTAATTATTATTATAATAATTATATAAGTTCTAAAAGTTTTCATAGGAAACATAAAACGTGAGCATTTTGTCAGAGAGAAAAATATACAAGAAATGCCAATCGAAAGTCTTGTTACGGTGTGGGGGGAGGGGATAAATAAGTGAGTTGCGGGAGTCCATTTAGAAGACTACGAGGGGGGTCCCATCTAGGATGCAAGGGTGAGCCAACAATACAGTCCTGTTGGTGGGAGATTATTATTATTATTTATTTTTTTTTAACCTGCATTGCGATAGACGGCCTGTACATCTACAGCATGGAGGCCTTGCGTGCGTGAGTGTGGTCGGAGTGATCCAAGACACGAAGCTCAGTCAACCCGATCAAAGAAAAACATCAAAATATGTATACTGGGTGGATGAATGATGGGATGCTAGAACCCTTGATGCAGTGCGGGCTTCTCTACAATAGAGGCTAGAACTGAAGAAACGTAAACGTTTATAAATATCAACATGAGGCAAATATGACCACCGCTTCATAATACATAAGGGACTTGTGTACCCGAGAACTCCCAAAAAATGCCCCTTTGGTTCAAGGGGGGCGGCGCCCCTCCGGCCTTTAGAGCTGTGCTTCGTGAACAAGACCAGGAAAATTAGGTCCAGAGATTCCTCTCCCTCAACGTGTACCTGAAGACACAGTAAGGGCTGAGAGATAAGACTGGGGTGTGCAATAAAGGTTGGGAAATAGAGCTTAGAGAGACAGTTAAGGCCAAGAAATACAGAAGGTACCGAAATAATGAGGGCGAGGAGATAAAGCAGAAAGGAACAGCAAAGGTTGGAACACACCAAGTGTTAAGTAAAAGATTTATTATAACACACAGTAAGGGCTGGAGCTCTTAGTATGGGCTGGGATATAGTGAGGAGCTGGGAGATAGTGAGAGCTGGGAAATAGGATTAGACAACAGTAAGGACTAGGAGAAAGTAGTGGAACACAGTAATTACTAGGATATAATCAGGGTTGTGAGAGAGAGTTTGGACACATAACAGGGAATGCGAAACAAGGTTGAAACATAATAATGGGGGTGAAGTAACTATGACAACTCAATAAGGGCCAGAGGAGCGACACTCTCTTGTACCGGGGTTGGGTTCACGGTTACTCGCCTCCTGGAACATGTCCGGACGTCCTAACACCTCTTGGGTCCCTCAACTTACAATAATGTTATTTATGTCATTAAATTAGCAGGTACCATTGACAGACCTGTGGCGCCCTTTGTGCTTGTGGGGGGCATGGCCCCCCGCGAGCGCTCACGACGCCTCTAAAGAGGCAGGAGAACGTCCAGACGCTGCAGGCGGCTTAACACCTTCACACCGAGAGACTTGGGGGGATTGAATGTTGTGGGGATGGGAGCAGCAGCAGCGTAACCTTCTCCCTCCTGCTGCATCGCTGCTCCAGTGGGGATGGTGGAGGAACCTCTCCCCATAGTGGCGCAACCTCCGGCAGACCCGCCGCCCGAGACGCCGCTAGCGGCACAAACACAACACCAAAACACCCACGTACTGACACTAGCACGCGAACCCGGCCCCAGCCAGGCCCGTCCCTCGGGGCTCCGGGGCCCCTCGACCTCTCCTGAGGAAGGGTTGAGGGCCAGGGTGGGGCCGGGCAGCGCGCTAGGCAGCCTGAGAGACAGACAAGAAGAGACCAAGCCCAGGACGCACCAGGCGCCGGGCTGACCTACACCACAGCGGGTTGGGCGGGTCGCCACACAAACAATGCCAGTGATCCTCGCGGGACTCCGGCCTCCAACGGCCTCCCTGCCAAGGAGGTACCACCTTCAGGCAGACAAACCTCAGCGAGGCAAAAAACATGAACCAGACATGTCATGTAGGGCTCTTCAATCTTCTTCCTGCTTCCTGGGTCGCTGGAGCTGCGGCGGCATTCTTCCTAATATCCCTGCTCCACCCATCCCCATGCCGGCCATGGGGGCTCCGCTCCCCATAGTGGGTCCTCCCAGGGATTGTTTCTGGGTCCCTCCACTGGTTGTGTGGGGGCCAGGGGAAAGTGGAAGAGGGGAGCCCTGCGGGGTGCGTGCCTGGGGCGCTGACAGGGTGCAGGCCAGATCTAGCAAGGGGCTGGGAGCAGGGTGCTCCTCTGACAGGGACCGCACTGGCAGGTTGGGTCTCGCTACCTCGCCGCCCTCTTCCATGGACGATGACTCATGGAGTTCATAGCGAGCGTGTGTCCTCATGTGTCGAGTGATCATGTCCCGCCGGCACGCTGCATACGGACACTGTGGACACTTGTAAGGTTTCTCTCCAGTGTGTGTCCGCTGATGGGTGGAGAGATGGTCGGAGCGGGAGAACACCTGTCCGCAGACACGGCAGGTGTAGGGCTTGTGGCCCGTGTGCAGCCGCATGTGTCGCGTCAACATATCCGACCGTGCAAATGACCGCTTACACATGTCACACATGTAAGTCTTGCTGCTGGTGTCGATTTGTTTATTTTTATGACGTGAGGCCATGTGTTTAGCGAGACGGTCGTGGAGAGAGAACATCTGACCGCAGACAGGGCACACAAAGGCCACGTCGGCTCCTGCAGGCATCTCCTCCACCACTGGTGACACCTCCAAGTGGTATCGTAGCGCTACGCTATCCTTGGTGCTATACGATGCTACGTCACCCTTGATGATGGGGACGGGGAGATGCGCCTGTGAGAGAGTGCGATGATCAGGTGCACCAGGGGACCGTGGTGGTGGGGTGCTGTCTTTAGGTGGGGCGAGAAGCGGGGAGTGTGGGGATGAGAGGGAGACTGTGCTAGGCAGCACCAGGCTGTCTGTACTGGAGGTGCTACCGGTCTTGAGGCTGCTGCTGGTCTTGACGGACAAGTCCAGAGGGGAATCCTGGGGAGATGATGTGTCAGACTCAAGGGAGCCCCCCTTACGTGGCAGGTAGAGGGGCTGGGGAATGGGGCGACCGTGTCGCAGCACGGACTGTCGAGTCGAAGCCTGTTCGCCCGACGGTCCCGCAGCACTGCTGCTACTACTGCTGCTGCTAGCACCCACACCCTCGCTGCACCGACCCTTCTGCTCGAACCACAGCTGAAGATCCGAGTCTGAATGGGAACGGCGGCGATACAGATCCGGGAGGTAGACAGTAGGAGGGAAGTAGTGTTCTACGTTGTGGCCGGGGGAGGGGGAAATGGGCGTGTGCGGAGACGTGGGCGTGAGTGGCGAGATAGGTGAGTGTGGGAGACCTGAAGGACCCAGCCGATGGGGGTCCCTGGAGGCCAGAGTGCAGTGATGGCAGGTGCAGGGAGGGTAGTGGCCTCCTTGGTCTCCAGCGTCGCTGCGAACTACACTTAACTTGGGCAGGACACCGCGAATGACACCAGTCGATGAAGGCGCGTCACTCGATGACTGCGACTTCGTGTCCAGATCGATGTCCTCCTCATCTATACTAGGGTCCTTGATCCTCAGGGGGCTGAAGGAGAGTTTGGGGGAGTCGGAGTTAACCCTAGCGAGGGCAGGGGAGTCCCTGGCATGGGGTGAGTGTGAGGGAGGACCGGGGGAGAACACCTCTTCGTCCTCTTCACTGATGGCCCGGCAGTAGTACTGGTACCTCTCCCGGTCCTCAGAGTCGAACCTGAAGACGTCACTTTGGACAGCTCGAGGTGACCTGGCTGGGCCAGCACTGCCGCAGCTGCTGCTGGTACTGCTGCTGCTACTGCCTCCTCCTGCACCACCTCCTGATCCACCTTCCCCTGATCTGTGTACCTGTATCACGCCAGGGGAACGTTGCTGCTGGTGCTGCTGCTGTTCTGTGAGGGAAGTGGGTCCTACAGTCTCCCCCGGTCCCTCCTTCGGGGAGGGAGGGGTGTCAACTTTCATGGCTTCCTGGCCAGATTCATCGTGAACTGTGACTCTTGGACTGAGTCCAGGACTCAATCCGGGACTGAGGCCAGGGCTGACACCCGGACTATGACCGGGAATCGGACTATGACCGGGTACTGGACTGTGACCGGGCACTGGACTGTGACCGGGCACTGGGCTATGGCCGGAGACTGGGCTGTGTCCCGGCACCGGGCTGAGGCCGGACCCTGGACTCAAGCCAGGACTTATACCGGGCTCGTCCCCTTGGTCCTGGCCAGGCCCCGGGGACACATCCTCGGGCTGGCGGCTGAACATGGGTCTGGTGTCGGGCTGTGCCGCTGGAGGAGCGGCGGCGGGGTCTGGCGGCTTATCCTTCAGCGGGTTATCCCGCGGACAGGAGTCGTTAGCGGGCTTCTCGTCCGGCGAGCGTCGTTCTGCCTGCGAGGTCAACTCCAGCACGACCTGGCTGAGTCGCTTCCTCTTGCGCAGGGCCGACGATGTGTCGTGGTGGTGAGCGGGACTGGCGGTGATAGGGCCATGGTCGCCGCTTATCATCGTGGGCGAGGGCGGGCGTGGGCGTGCCCGGGGGCGGGTGCCGTGGGTAGGACCCGGCTGCCCCCGCCTCGGCTCATCGTCCTCGACGTTCCGAAGCCGGCCAGGGACACTCCTGAAACAACAATGACAACATCATATTACTTACTATCACTCTTAAAAGACCACCATGCTTATAATTATTAAAAATAGTAATAATAATAAAAATAAATTAATAATAATAATAATATTAACAATAATAATGATATTTATTAACAATAATAATAATATTATTAACAATAATAATAATATTATTAACAATATTAAAATTATTATTATTATAATATTAGTATTATTATTACTGCGAGGCGACTAACATGCCGTGAGCAAGGGGGCAGCGACCCCCTTCACCTCGATACATTACACAAGTTAAAAACAAAAAGTTTCGTTTTCGTTTTCAATTCACCCGGACTAAATAACCCGAAATAACAAGTGTTCAGTTCTAAGTCTGAACACTACATCAGTACACTACTACATCAGTACACTACTACATCAGTACACTACTACATCAGTACACTACTACATCAGTACACTACTACATCAGTACACTACTACATCAGTACACTACTACATCAATACACTACTACATCAGTACACTACTACATCAATACACTACTACATCAGTACACTACTACATCAGTACACTACTACATCAGTACACTACTACATCAGTACACTACTACATCAGTACACTACTACATCAGTACACTACTACATCAGTACACTACTACATCAATACACTACAACATCAATACACTACAACATCAATACACTACAACATCAAAACACTACAACATCAATACACTACTACATCAGTACACTACAACATCAATACACTACAACATCAATACACTACAACATCAATACACTACAACATCAATACACTACAACATCAATACACTACTACATCAATACACTACTACATCAATACACTACTACATCAATACACTACTACATCAATACACTACTACATCAATACACTACTACATCAATACACTACTACATCAATACACTACAACATCAATACACTACTACATCAATACACTACTACATCAATACACTACTACATCAATACACTACTACATCAATACACTACTACATCAATACACTACAACATCAATACACTACTACATCAATACACTACTACATCAATACACTACTACATCAATACACTACTACATCAATACACTACAACATCAATACACTACAACATCAATACACTACTACATCAATACACTACAACATCAATACACTACTACATCAATACACTACTACATCAATACACTACTACATCAATACACTACAACATCAACATACTACTACATCAATACACTACTACATCAATACACTACAACATCAATACACTACTACATCAATACACTACTACATCAATACACTACTACATCAATACACTACTACATCAATACACTACTACATCAATACACTACTACATCAATACACTACTACATCAATACACTACAACATCAATACACTACTACATCAACACACTACTACATCAATACACTACAACATCAATACACTACTACATCAATACACTACAACATCAATACACTACTACATCAATACACTACTACATCAGTACACTACTACATCAATACACTACTACATCAATACACTACTACATCAACACACTACTACATCAATACACTACAACATCAATACACTACTACATCAATACACTACTACATCAGTACACTACTACATCAATACACTACTACATCAATACACTACTACATCAATACACTACTACATCAGTACACTACTACATCAATACACTACTACATCAATACACTACTACATCAATACACTACTACATCAATACACTACAACATCAATACACTACTACATCAATACACTACTACATCAGTACACTACTACATCAATACACTACTACATCAATACACTACTACATCAATACACTACAACATCAATACACTACTACATCAATACACTACTACATCAGTACACTACTACATCAATACACTACTACATCAATACACTACTACATCAATACACTACTACATCAATACACTACTACATCAGTACACTACTACATCAATACACTACTACATCAATACACTACTACATCAACACACATACTACTACATCAATACACTACTACAATACACTACTACATACACTACTACATCAATACACTACTACATCATCAATACAATACACTACTACATCAATACACTACTACATCACTACTACATCTACTACATCAATACACTACTACATCAATACACTACTACATCAATACACTACTACATCAATACACTACTACATCAATACACTACTACATCATCACTACTACATCAATACACTACTACATCAATACACTACTACATCAATACACTACTACATCAATACACTACTACATCAATACACTACTACATCAATACACTACTACATCAATCAATACAATACACTACTACATCAATACACTACTACATCAATACACTACTACATCAGTACACTACTACATCACTATGCTACACTACTACATCAATACACTACTACATCAATACACTACTACATCAATACACATACATCAATACACTACTACATCAATACACTACTACATCAATACACTACTACATCAATACACTACTACATCAATACACTACTACATCAATACACTACTACATCAATACACACTATACACAATACACTACTACATCAATACACTACTACATCAATACACTACTACATCATCAGTACACTACTACATCAATACACTACTACATCAATACACTACTACATCAATACACTACTATCAACATCAATACACAATACACTACTACATCAATACACTACTACATCAATACACTACTACATCAATACACTACTACATCAATACACTACATCAATACACTACTACATCACTATGCTACACTACTACATCACTATGCTACACTCCTACATCAATACACTACTACATCAATACACTACTACATCAATACACTACTACATCAATACACTACTACATCAATACACTACTACATCAATACACTACTACATCAATACACTACTACATCAATACACTACTACATCAATACACTACTACATCAATACACTACTACATCAATACACTACTACATCAATACACTACTACATCAATACACTACTACATCAATACACTACTACATCAATACACTACTACATCAATACACTACTACATCAATACACTACTACATCAATACACTACTACATCAATACACTACTACATCAATACACTACTACATCAATACACTACTACATCAATACACTACTACATCAATACACTACTACATCAATACACTACTACATCAATACACTACTACATCAATACACTACTACATCAATACACTACTACATCAATACACTACTACATCAATACACTACTACATCAATACACTACTACATCAATACACTACTACATCAATACACTACTACATCAATATCACTACTACATCAATACACTACAACATCAATACACTACTACATCATACACTACTACATCAATACACTACTACATCAATACACTACTACATCAATACACTACTACATCAATACACTACTACATCAATACACTACTACATCAATACACTACTACATCAATACACTACTACATCAATACACTACTACATCAATACACTACTACATCAATACACTACTACATCAATACACTACTACATCAATACACTACTACATCAATACACTACTACATCAATACACTACTACATCAATACACTACTACATCAGTACACTACTACATCAATACACTACTACATCAATACACTACAACATCAATACACTACAACATCAATACACTACTACATCAGTACACTACTACATCAATACACTACTACATCAATACACTACAACATCGATTCACAAAACTTTATTCCAACAAAATTCTCCTCAATAAAGAAAACGGAAAATGTTTATAATAATATTTGCAGTAACAACATTATTAATATCAAATTCTTATTGACATGTATATACTGAGAGGCGTATATATCAGTATATACTGAGAGTCGTATATATCAGTATATACTGAGAGTCGTATATATCAGTATATACTGAGAGTCGTATATATCAGTATATACTGAGAGTCGTATATATCAGTATATACTGAGAGGCGTATATATCAGTATATACTGAGAGTCGTATATATCAGTATATACTGAGAGTCGTATATATCAGTATATACTGAGAGTCCTATATATCAGTATACACTGAGAGGCGTATATATCAGTATATACTGAGAGTCGTATATATCAGTATATACTGAGAGTCGTATATATCAGTATATACTGAGAGTCCTATATATCAGTATACACTGAGAGGCGTATATATCAGTATATACTGAGAGGCGTATATATCAGTATATACTGAGAGTCATATATATCAGTATATACTGAGAGTCCTATATATCAGTATACACTGAGAGGCGTATATATCAGTATATATACGTATATATCAGTATATAGAGGCGTATATATCAGTATATACTGAGAGTCGTATATATCAGTATATACTGAGAGGCGTATATATCAGTATATACTGTGAGGCGTATATATCAGTATATACTCGTATATATCAGTATATACTGAGAGGCGTATATATCAGTATATACTGAGGCGTATATATCAGACTGTCGTATATATCAGTATATACTGAGAGGCGTATATATCAGTATATACTGAGAGTCGTATATATCAGTATATACTGTGAGGCGTATATATCAGTATATACTGTGAGGCGTATATATCAGTATATACTGAGAGGCGTATATATCAGTATATACTGAGAGTATATATCAGTATATCGTATATATCAGTATATACTGTGAGGCGTATATATCAGTATATACTGAGAGCGTATATATCAGTATATATCAGTATATACTGAGAGGCGTATATATCAGTATATACTGAGAGTCGTATATATCAGTATATACTGAGAGTCGTATATATCAGTATATACTGAGAGTCGTATATATCAGTATATACTGAGAGGCGTATATATCAGTATATACTGAGAGTCGTATATATCAGTATATACTGAGAGTCGTATATATCAGTATATACTGAGAGTCGTATATATCAGTATATACTGAGAGGCGTATATATCAGTATATACTGAGAGTCGTATATATCAGTATATACTGAGAGGCGTATATATCAGTATATACTGAGAGTCGTATATATCAGTATATACTGAGAGGCGTATATATCAGTATATACTGAGAGTCGTATATATCAGTATATACTGAGAGGCGTATATATCAGTATATACTGAGAGTCGTATATATCAGTATATACTGAGAGTATATACTGAGAGTCGTATATCTCAGTATATACTGAGAGGCGTATATATCAGTATATACTGAGAGGCGTATATATCAGTATATACTGAGAGGCGTATATATCAGACTGTCGTATATATCAGTATATACTGAGAGGCGTATATATCAGTATATACTGAGAGGCGTATATATCAGTATATACTGAGAGGCGTATATATCAGTATATACTGAGAGGCGTATATATCAGTATATACTGAGAGGCGTATATATCAGTATATACTGAGAGGCGTTTATATCAGTATATATCAGTATATACTGAGAGTCGTATATATCAGTATATACTGAGAGGCGTATATATCAGTATATACTGAGAGTCGTATATATCAGTATATACTGAGAGGCGTATATATCAGTATATACTGAGAGGCGTATATATCAGTATATACTGAGAGTCGTATATATCAGTATATACTCGAGAGTGAGAGGCGTATATATCAGTATATACTGAGAGTCGTATATATCAGTATATACTCGTATATATCAGTATATACTGAGAGGCGTATATATCAGTATATACTGAGAGTCGTATATATCAGTATATACTGAGAGGCGTATATATCAGTATATACTGAGAGTCGTATATATCAGTATATACTGAGAGTCGTATATATCAGTATATACTGAGAGGCGTATATATCAGTATATACTGAGAGTCGTATATATCAGTATATACTGAGAGTCGTATATATCAGTATATA
>NC_091317.1:11310666-11315666 GCF_038502225.1 Cherax quadricarinatus
ACACAATAGATCGGAAAAGTAATGTGAAGGACCTGGGAGTGGTAATGTCTGAGGATCTCACCTTCAAGGATCACAACTGTGCCACGATCACATCTGTGAGGTAAATGATAGGATGGATAATGAGAACGTTCAAAACAAGAGATGCCAAGCCAATGATGATCCTTTTTAAAATTACTTGTTCTCTCTAGGTTGGAATACTGCTGTACATTTGCGTCTCCATTCAAGGCAGGTGAAATCGCTGATCTAGAGAATGTGCGGAGAACCTTTACTGCACATATAAGTTCCATCAAACACTTTAAGTACTGGGAACGCTTGAAATAACTTAACTTGTACTCACCGGAGCGCAGGCGAGAGATATTTTTTTATTTTATTTTATTAACACATCGGCCGATTCCCACCAAGGCAGGGTGGCCCAAAAAAGAAAAACTTTCATCATCATCATTCACTCCATCACTGTCTTGCCAGAAGGGTGCTTTACACTACAGTTTTTAAACTGCAACATTAACACCCCTCCTTCAGAGTGCAGGCACTGTACTTCCCATCTCCAGGACTCAAGTCCGGCCTGCCGGTTTCCCTGAACCCCTTAATAAATGTTACTTTGCTTACACTCCAACAGCACGTCAAGTATTAAAAATCATTTGTCTCTATTCACTCCTATCAAATACGCTCACGCACGCTTGCTGTAAGACCAAGCCCCTCACACCAGGCGAGAGATATACATCATAACCTGCACCTGGAAAATCTGCATCTGACAGGCAGTGCAACATACCCCCAATGAAAAGTACACTAAGAGAAGACACATTAAGTGTCCGGGGCCCAAGACTGTTGAACAGTCTCCCACCAGGCATAAGGGGAATTGCCAATAGACGCCTGGTTGTCTTCATGAGGGAGCTGGACAGGCACCTAAAGTCAATACCTGACCAGCCGGGCTGTGGTTCGTACGTCGGTGTGCGTGCAGCCAGCAGTAACAGCCTGGATGATCAGACCCTGATCCACCGTGAGGCCTGGTTATGGACCGGGCGGCGGGGGCACTGACCCCCGAAACCCCCTTAAGGTATAAGTCAACCTGTCTTACTTCATTATTTATCCTAGGTTCAATTAGTCACCTTGTTTGACTTCAGTGTTCATCCTGAGTTCAAGAAGTCACCTTATATGACTTCTCTGGGCTATCGTGGGTTCAAGAGTCACCTCGCTTGACTTCACTGGGTTATCCTGGGATCACTTCTGCTTTATTTCCTATCTAAAACCATTGCAAAAGTTTTCAATTGCATACGTGACGCACCTTCCACAATAAAATGCAATTGTGCTTCGAAACAAACATTTAAAATTAGACATTCAGAGAGGAGGAAATACGTGAGAAGAAATGATTTGAAGTTCACTAAATTCTCTTGTTTTTCTGCAGGTGACAAGAGGCCACCTGCCTGCTGGGTAGGTGCCTGTTGTCACCTGTCTACCCGCGTTAATTAAACAGGTAGAAACAGGTGCCATCTCGTATTACTACTTCAGTTGTGTCTCCTGCGTCAAGTTCAGGTGTTGCCTGCGTCAGGTTCAGCGTCTCCTGCGTCAGGCTGTAACTCTCCGTTGTATTATGGTCGTCTCTCTCCGCTGCTTATTGCTTCCTAATGTTGAAAATAAATCTAGACACACACACACACACACACACACACACACACACACACACACACACACACACACACACACACACACACACACAAGGAGAAAGATCTTGGGGTGATCATAACACCGAACATGTCTCCGGAGGTACACATCAACCACATAACTGCTGCAGTATACGGACGCCTGGCAAACCTGAGAACAGCGTTCCGATACCTTACTAAGGAATCAATCAAGACACTGTACACCGTGTACATCAGGCCCATACTGGAGTAGGCAGCACCTGTTTGGAACTCACACCTGGTCAAGCACGTCAAGAAATTAGAGAAAAAGCAAAGGTTTGCAACAAGGCTAGTTCCGGAGCTCAGGGGTATGTCCAACGAAGAAAGGTTGAGGAAAATCGGACTGACGACATTGGAGGACAGGCGGGAGAGACATGATAACGACATACAAAATATTACGTGGAATAGATAAGGTAGACAGAGACAGGTTGTTCCAGAGAGGGGACACAGAAACATCCTATGACTCAGATGAGTCATAGGGATGTTAGGAAGTATTTCTTCAGTCATAGAGTCGTCAGGAAGAGGAATAGCCTAATAAGCGATACAGTGGAGGCAGGAACCATACATAGCTTTAAGACGAGGTATGGCAAAGCTCTGGAAGCAGAGACAGAGAGAGAGGGCCTAGTAGCGATCAGTGAAGAGGCTGGGCCAGGAGCTGAGTCTTGACCCCTGCAACCACAATTAGGTGAGTACAATTAGGTGAGTACACACACACACACACACACACACACACACACACACACACACACACACACACACACACACACACAAACAAACACGCACACACACACTCACACACACACACACACACACACACACACACACACACAACCACACACAAACACGCACACACACACACACACACACACACACACACACACACACACACACACACACACACACACACACACACACACACACACACACACACACACACACACACACACACACACACACACACACGCACACGCACACGCACACTCACACGCACACACACACACACACACACACACACACACACACACACACACACACACACACACACACACACACAGAAGAAAGCACGGCTGAGAGGCAAGCAGGAGTTCCGGAGTGTGTACCTCGATCGAGACAGAACACAGGACGAAAGGAAGACAATGAAAGAGAGAGTTCAAAAACGAAAGGAGAAATGGGAGGAAATGAAAAAGGAGAGCAGAATAACCCAGGATCAAATGGAAGGACAAGCACACCCCCCAGAAACACCTGCAGAAGGACTCCAGCCACTACACCCCCAAGGCAACTGAACATTCCAAACCAACCATCACACACCGATCCCTCTGTTTCCACCCCCTGCACCACAGTTACAGTATTAGAACAGAAGTTGAAGGTTTGGTACACAATTGCAGATGGATTAACGAATAAACATGAGGAATGGCAAGAAAGAATCAATGATTAGTCCCCAGACATCATAGCAGTTACAGAAACAAAACTCACGGAGACAATAACAGATGCAATCTTCCCACCAGGATACCAGATCATGAGGAAAGATAGAAGGGGCAGGGGGGGAGGTGGAGTTGCTCTGCTCGTAAAAAACAGATGGAAATTCGAGAAAATGGAAGGAATAGATGAGACGGGAGAAAGAGACTACATAGCAGGTACACTTCAGTCTGGGGAACACAAAGTGGTCATTGCAGTGATGTATAATCCACCACAGAACTGCAGGAGGCCAAGAGAGGAATATGAAGAGAGCAATAGAGCAATGGTGGACACACTTGCTGAGGTGGCAAGAAGAGCTCACTCCAGCAGAGCAAAGTTGCTGGTTATGGGGGATTTCAACCACAGGGAGATTGACTGGGAAAACCTGGAGCCACATGGGGGTCCCGAAACATGGAGAGCCAGGATGTTGGACGTGGTGCTGGAAAACCTCATGCACCAACATGTTAAGGACACTACCAGAGTGAGAGGGAAGGATGAACCAGCAAGATTGGACCTTGTGTTCACCCTGGGCAGCTCAGATATCGAGGACATCAAGTATGAGAGTCCCCTAGGAGCTAGCGACCACGTGGTTCTGTGCTTTGAATACATAGTAGAGCGGCAAGTGGAGAGAATAACAGGAGCTGAATGGGAAAAGCCTGACTATAAAAGAGGGGACTACATAGGGTTGAAGAACTTCCTGCGGGAGGTCCAGTGGGACAGAGAACTGGCAAGAAAGCCAGTAAATGAAATGATGGAATATGTAACAACAAAATGCAAGGAGGCAGTGGAAAGGTTTATTCCCAAGGGCAACAGAAACAATGGGAAGACCAGAACGAGCCCCTGGTTTACCCGACGGTGTAAGGAGGCAAAAACAAAGTGCAATAGAGAATGGAAAAAGTACAGAAGGCAGAGAACACACGAAAATAGGGAGATCAGTCGCAGAGCCAGGAATGAGTACGCACAGGTAAGGAGGGAGGCCCAGCGACAGTATGAAAATGACATAGCATCGAGAATCAAGACTGACCCGAAACTGTTGTATAGCCACATCAGGAGGAAGACAACAGTCAAAGACTAGGTGATCAGATTAAGGACAGGTGGAGAACTCACAAGAAATGATCAGGAGGTATGTGAGGAGCTGAACAGGAGATTTAAGGAAGTTTTTACAGTAGATACAGGAAGGGCTGTGGGAAGACAGCACAGAAGGAAACATCAAGAGGGAATATACCAACAAGTGTTGGATGACATACGAACAACTGAGGAGGAGGTGAAGAAGCTCTTAAGTGACCTTGACACCTCAAAGGCGATGGGACCGGACATCTCCCCATGGGTCCTTAGAGAAGGAGCAGAGATGCTGTGCGTGCCTCTAACCACAATCTTCAACACATCCCTTGAAACTGGGCAACTACCTGAGAAATGGAAGACAGCTAATGTAGTCCCCATATTTAAGAAAGGAAACAGAAACGAGGCACTAAACTACAGACCTGTGTCTCTGACATGTATTGTGTGCAAAATCATGGAGAAGATTATCAGGAGGAGAGTGGTCGAACACCTGGAAAGGAACAAGATTATAAATGAAAACCAGCATTGGTTCATGGAAGGCAAATCTTGTATCACAAACCTCCTGGAGTTTTATGACAAGGTAACAGAAGTAAGACACGAGAGAGAGGGGTGGGTAGATTGCGTTTTCTTAGACTGCAGGAAGGCCTTTGACACAGTTCCCCACAAGAGATTAGTGCAGAAGCTGGAGGATCAGGCGCACGTAAAAGGGAGGGCACTGCAATGGATAAGAGAATACCTGACAGGGAGGCAGCAACGAGTCATGGTACGTGAAGAGGTATCACAGTGGGCGCCTGTTACGAGCGGGGTCCC
>NC_091317.1:11320666-11325666 GCF_038502225.1 Cherax quadricarinatus
CAATAACACCTCGGTCATGTGACCATAACACCTCGGTCATGTGACCATAACACCTCCGCCATGTGAAAATAACACCTCGGTCATGTAATCAATAACACCTCGGTCATGTGACCAATAGCACCTCGGTCATGTGACCATAACACCTCGGTCATGTGACCATAACACCTCGGTCGTGTGACCAATAACACCTCGGTCATGTGACCATAACACCTAAGTCATGTGACCAAAAACATCTCGGTGATGTGACCAATAACACCTCGGTCATGTGACCAATAACACCTCGGTCATGTGACCATTAACACCTCAGTCATGTGACCAATAACACCTCGGTCATGTGACCAATAACACCTTGGTGATGTGACCAACAACACCTCGGTCATGTGACCAATAACATCTCGGTCATGTGACCAATAACACCTCGGTCATGTGACCAATAACATCTCGGTCATGTGACCAATAACACCTCGGTCATGTGACCAATAACACCTCGGTCATGTGACCATAACACCTCGGTCATGTGACCAATAACACCTCGGTCATGTGACCATTAACACCTCAGTCATGTGACCAATAACACCTCGGTCATGCGACCAATAACACCTTGGTGATGTGACCAACAACACCTCGGTCATGTGACCAATAACACCTCCGTCATGTGACCAATAACATCTCGGTCATGTGACCAATAACACCTCGGTCATGTGACCAATAACACCTCGGTCATGTGACCATAACACCTCGGTCATGTGACCAATAACACCTCGGTCATGTGACCATAACACTTCGGCCATGTGACCGATAACACCTCGGTCATGTGACCCATAACACCTCGGTCATGTGACCCATAACACCTCGGTCATGTGACCCATAACACCTCGGTCATGTGACCATAACACCTCGGTCATGTGACCAATAACACCTCCGTCATGTGACCAATAACACCTCGGTCATGTGACCAATAACACCTCCGTCATGTGACCAATAACACCTCGGTCATGTGACCAATAACACCTCGGTCATGTGACCAATAACACCTCGGTCATGTGACCCATAACACCTCGGTCATGTGACCATAACACCGTGTCAGACGACTTGTTTCGTGGCGACCTTCACTAACAACCTCGGTGCAAGGTGGGTTATACATAAACCATACCACGGGCGGGGATGGAACCCGCGATCAGAGAGTCTCAAAACTCCAGACCGTCGCGTTAGCCACTGGACCAGCTAGCCACAATTGTGCAATCGTGTCATTACGATTTCACGAGTCAGGTTATACATAGCCAGGTGAATAACAAGATTTGCGTATTCACCGAGAGATGTATATGTACGTAGATGCGTATACAGAGATGGTATATATACCAGGAGAGGAATGAAGCGGACCTTTAAAATAAGATATAACGTTTAGTGTATATTCTGATGGAAAAACTGACAATAAAACGCCTGATTGCAAATACGTAAAAGAAGAAGTAAAAATACCAGAATGAAAATAGGTAACAAAACCTGAGCGCTTTCATGTGCTTACTCTCACATCTTCAGAGGATATTCTGAAGATGTGCGAGAAAATAACCGAGTGTCTACACTTGCAAGCAAATTAAATTCTCTCGGAGTTTACCTTAATCCCTGCTTCGGGGATTAAAGTAGTCCCGGCTGGTGGTACCTTTACCTCTGATGTACCTTTGATGAGTTCCCAGAGTTTTTTTGCTCCCGGAGCCCGGCCATGGGCCAGGCTCGTCCAGGGTCATTAAGGCTGTTGACTTGCAGCCTTAATGACCCTAGTGTAAACTACAGACTTTAAATCTTATTAAGCAACGTAGATATGCTAAGCCAGAGATGCCAAGCCAGTTATGATACTTTTTAAGGCACTTGTGCTCCCTGGAAAGGAATATTGTACACTAGCAGCTTAGTTGAAGGTACATAAAAACGTACATAAAAGTTTCACTCTCTGTGTCAGTTTACTCAGACTGATGAATTATTATGAGCGCCTAAAGCGCTCTCAGTCTGCACTTCCTGGAGTACAGTCTGATATCTTCTGAAGGGGTTTGTTCCAACTCTACACACTGAGATTGCTTCTAACGAGAGCAATACGCTCGGCAGAAGGTCCAAAATACCACAAGGAAATACTGGGGGTGCCATGAGTACAACTCATAAGCGTAAGGAGTCCAAGACTCTTCATCACCCTCTCTTCGTACATAAGGGACATCAAAAACACACCTGCCTTCAGTGATCAGCAGGGCTGTGGTGACTATCTTGAAGTGCACCCTGCCACCACCAACAGCCTGACTGATCAGGCTGCCAACCAGGAGGCCTGGTCCGGGACCTGGCCGCGGGGGCGGTGGCCCCAGAACCTTAAACAGGTAAACAACGGGTTACCACGCAAAATTATACTCATGGAGAAGCGCTAAACCGATATGAATCAAATGAGGAAATAAGTATAATCAGTTTTGAGTCAAGGAAGGGGGAGGAGTAATTCTAATACCGTGGATCAAGAGCCCATCATCACTATTAAGGCACAATATAGGACAACACATCCACTCACCTCCTGGTTTAATACCAGAGGTAATATATATTACCTTTGTTCACATTGCCATTGTGATATGAGTATTATTTCATCATAAAAGATTTTAGAAGTGCAGCTGGCACAGGTGGTGCTAATGAGGTAGTTAGTGGAGTAACGAGGCTGTTAAGAGTGCTTCGCTGACTGATCTTTTTACGTCGAGATCACCCACAACACCTCCCAGGGTTTGTTGAATTGATGCTGGGTTGTGGCTGGGGTCAGGGTGTGTACCTTTTGATACAACATTGATGAGTTTTTTTTAAATTTTCCTCTCCCGCAGCTCGACCCTGGACCAGGCTTGTTTGGCGCTTGACTGGTCAACCAAGCTGTTGCTGCTGGCGGCCCAATGGCCCACGAATTCATCACAACCTGGTTAACTCTCCACTTGGTGGTGGTACAGTGCTTGTCCAGTTTCCTCTTGAAAACTTCTACACTAATTTCAGCCGTGTTTCTAATATTTTCTGGTGAAATGCTGAATAGTCTAAACCGCGGATGTTGATAGTGTTCCCTTATTGTGCCCACCGCGCCCCTGCTTTTCACTGGGTATATTTAACATTTTCTCCCCTTATATCTCACTCCAGTTTGTTGTTATTATAGTGTACAAATTTAGGACAATACCAGCAATTACTTTCCACGTATATATTATCATGTATCACTTTTCTCCGCTCAACTGAGTACATATTCAGAAATCTGTGGCGTTTCCAGTAGTTTAAATGCTGTATTGATTCTATGAAGTTCGTAAATGATCTCCGTAAATGTTCCAACTTTGATATATCTCCTGCCCTCAACTGAGTCCTCAACACTGAACAATACTTTAATCGAAAGAACACAAGTAATTAGAATAGTGTCACCACTGGGGCTATTCCTCTTATTTTAAAATTGTCCACCCTGTCACTTTCCTGACTGCCGTGGCATTTGTCTTATTGTGTTATTTCAAAGAAAGGTCAGCCGACATTATTACACCCAGATCCTTCATAGGTTCCCTTCGTTCTATTTGTGATCCTCTTCAGTGTTGTACATTGTCCCATTTTGAGTTCTTCATTCTTTCCATATCTGCGCAGTTGGAACTTATCACCACTAAACGTCATGCTATTCACCACTGCCCACTGGAAGTGGGAGTATAATGTATAGCGGAGACATACCATCATGTGCGGTGTAAAGTGTAGCCAGGTTGTCATTCATGATGTATGGTGTAGTGACTGTGATTGTCAACAACTCCAGAAAACACAAAACAAATTAGTCTCTACACCATACATTATTTTTCAATCTCTAAATTAAAATACAAAGATATTTAAAGCATTAGAATATTCACTGTAAAGTGGAGTACCTATCAGGTGAGTACTGATCAGAGAAGTACCTATCAGGTTAGTACCTATCATAGAAGTGCCTATCAGGTGAGTACCTATCAGAGAAATACCTCTCAGGTGAGTACCAATCAGGGGAGTACCTATCAGAGAAGTACCTATCAGGTGAGTACCTATCAGAGAAGTATCTATCAGATAAGCACCTATCAGATAATTACCTATCAGGTGAGTACCTATCAAAGTAGTACTTATCAGGTGAGTACATATCAAATAAGCGCCTATCAGGTGAGTACCTATTAGGTGAGTACCTATCAGGTGAGCACCTATCAGATAAGTACCTATCAGGTGAGTACCTGTCACCTGAACTCAGTTAATTATAATGTACTGACTGCCTACCACTACACATTTAGAACTGAAGGGTGAGAGACAGAAACGTCTAGCAGAGAGAGAGCTTTCGCAGAGATAACAACATTTCGCTGCACGTAGAACTTTATCAAAATGAACGAAACGTTTACCCAGTAAAGCTTAACGCCCAATGTTACTCGCACTGATCACTTCGTTAACATTGATTTAGCGAAACTAGATACATCAGCAGTGTGCCGCTACCTAGAGCGAAAAATGAGTTACGTTTCCCTCTGAAGATAGTAGTTTTTGTAGGGGAACGGGGGGGAGGGAGATGGGGAGAAAGGAGGTGTTCGAAAACGCATGATTTTGAGAACCAATTCCAGTGTCTGTCTTCAAGCAAGTGTCCTGGAGCCTGGCAGTGCTCTCAACCCCCCACTGACTCCAGCCTGGCAGTGCTCTCAACCCCCCACTGACTCCAGCCTGGCAGTGCTCTCAACCCCCCACTGACTCCAGCCTGGCAGTGCTCTCAACCCCCCCCTGACTCCAGCCTGGCAGTGCTCTCAACCCCCCACTGACTCCAGCCTGGCAGTGCTCTCAACCCCCCACTGACTCCAGCCTGGCAGTGCTCTCAACTCCCCACTGACTCCAGCCTGGCAGTGCTCTCAACCCCCCACTGACTCCAGCCTGGCAGTGCTCTCAACACCCCCACTGACTCCAGCCTGGCAGTGCTCTCAACCCCCCACTGACTCCAGCCTGGCAGTGCTCTCAACCCCCCACTGACTCCAGCCTGGCAGTGC
>NC_091317.1:11330666-11353166 GCF_038502225.1 Cherax quadricarinatus
CGCCTCTGCTCCCTCTCTCAGGACCCATGGGGAGATGTATCTGGCCCCATTGCCTTTGAGGTATCTAGCTCACTCAGAAGCCTCTTCACTTCTTCCTCGGTTCTGTGCACTGTGTCCAACACTTGGTGGTGTTCCCCACCTCTCCGTCTTTCTGGAGCCCCTTCTGTCTCCTCTGTGAACACTTCTTTGAATCTCTTGTTGAGTTTCTCACATACTTCACGGTCATTTCTTGCTGTCTCTCCTCCTTCCTTTCTTAGCCTGATTACCTGGTCCTTGGCTGTTGTTTTCCTCCTGATGTGGCTGTATAACAGTTTCGGGTCAGATTTGGCTTTCGCTGCTATGTCGTTTTCATATTGTCTTTGGGCCTCCCTTCTTATCTGTGCATATTCGTTTCTGGCTCTACGACTGCTCTCCCTATTCTCCTGGGTCCTTTGCCTTCTATATTTCTTCCATTCCCTAGCACACTTGGTTTTTGCCTCCCTGCACCTTTGGGTGAACCATGGGCTCATCCTGGCTTTTTCATTATTCCTGTTACCCTTGGGTACAAACCTCTCCTCAGCCTCCTTGCATTTTGTTGCTACATATTCCATCATCTCATTAACTGGCTTCCCTGCCAGTTCTCTGTCCCACTGAACCCCGTTCAGGTAGTTCCTCATTCCCGTGTAGTCCCCTTTCTTGTAGTTTGGCTCCATTCACCCTGGCCTTCCTGCTTCTCCCTCCACTTGTGTGTGTGTGTGTGTGTGTGTGTGTGTGTGTGTGTGTGTGTGTGTGTGTGTGTGTGTGTGTGTGTGTGTGTGTGTGTGTTGTGTATGTATGTGTGTGTGTGTGTGTGTGTTTGTGTGTGTGTGTGGGTGTGTGTGTGTTGTGTATGTATGTACTCACCTAGTTGTACTCACCTAGTTGAGGTTGCGGGGGTCGAGTCCGAGCTCCTGGCCCCGCCTCTTTACTGATCGCTACTAGGTCACTCTCCCTGAGCCGTGAGCTTTATCATACCTGTGTGTGTGTGTGTGTGTGTGTGTGTGTGTGTGTGTGTGTGTGTGTGTGTGTGTGTGTGTGTGTGTGTGTTGTGTATATGTGTGTGTGTGTGTGTGTGTGTGTGTGTGTGTGTGTTGTGTATGTGTGTGTGTGTGTGTGTGTGTGTGTGTGTGTGTGTGTGTGTGTGTGTGTGTGTGTTGTGTATGTGTGAGTGTGTGTGTGTGTGTGTGTGTGTGTGTGTGTTGTGTTTGTGTGTGTGTGTGTGTGTGTGTGTGTGTGTGTGTGTGTGTTGTGTGTGTGTTGTGTGTGTGTGTGTGTGTGTGTGTGTGTGTGTGTGTGTGTGTGTGTGTGTGTGTGTGTGTGTGTGTGTGTGTGTGTGTGTGTGTGCGTGTGTGTGTTCTACATTTACGTCAGATGCGTGTCTGTTGGAGACATACGATGGAGACCCCATCACACATACATAACACACACACACACACACACACACACACACACACACACACACACACACACACACACACACACACACAGTGCAAAAGTTTGCAACAAGACTAGTCCCAGAGCTACGGGGATTGTCCTACGAAGAAAGGTTGAGGGAAATCGGCCTGACGACACTGGAGGACAGGAGGGTCAGAGGAGACATGATAACGACATATAAAATACTGCGCGGAATAGACAAGGTGGACAAAGACGGGATGTTCCAGAGAAGGGACACAGAAACAAGAGGTCACTATTGGAAGTTGAAGACTCAGGTGAATCAAAGGGATGTTAGGAAGTATTTCTTCAGTCATAGAGTAGTCAGGCCGTGGAATAGCCTAGAAAGTGACGTAGTGGAGGCGGGAACCATACATAGTTTTAAGGCGAGGTATGATAAAGCTCATGGGGCAGGGAGAGAGAGGACCTAGTAGCAATCAGCGAAGAGGCGGGGCCAGGAGCTATGAGTCGACCCCTGCAACAACAAATAGGTGAGTACATATTCATGAAACACGAGAATAAAAGGAGCACATAAATTTACTTTATTGTATAGAAAAAAATTGAAGAATTAAAAGCTAAATAGGAAAGTTGTATAAAAGAATGTGAGAGAACTGAGACGAGGAGAGGACTGCGAGTGTCTGCCGTGTCAGCAACACATACAACATTCATGACTCACAACAACGTTGGTATTGTTAATGCAGGGAAACTGACTGGCTGGATAACTAGACTTTTCTGAACCACTTGTTCTCTCTACACCCCACACTAGCAAAACCTATTAATGGCTGGGGAAATCCTAGCATCGGAGAATGTACAGAGAACCTCCATTGTTCGTGTAAATTCAGTCAAGAACTTCAGTTACTGGGAGCACCTGAAGTCCCCTCGAACCGAGATTTGCGCCTGAAAAATTCCAGAGGGATTGGTCCCAAATCTGCACAACGAAATTCATCCCTTCGACAGCAAGAGGCTTGGCAGGTGGTGCAAAATACCTCTGATAAAAAGCAAGGATGTAATGTTTGCACTAACAGATAGCACCACCACCACAGCCACAACTATCACCCCCCCACCACCACCTACTTGTGTCACCACCACCACCACGACCACCCACCACCACTACTACCACCTATATCACCACTACCACCACCACCATCACCACTTGCCACTTTACTGAGAAGAAATCTTCCCACTAGACCAAACACCAATTACTCGACACATAATTAAAGATGGAGCCCAATACCTGAATGCCACAAACCCCTCTGATCAGCGTTCAGGTTCTAGCAAGCAGAGTTGAACGAAGATCACAGCAAACACGTCATTCATTTTGGCACCTTCCTCACCGCATTTCGTTCGGTGACGAGTGTTGGTGAACCACTGTACGTACACACACGAACCCTGTACGACCCTCAACATAACCTAACCTGCTCGACCCTCCACGCAAATGACCCAGTTAATTCTACCTTAGTTCCATTATTATTATTGTTATTATTATTATTATTATTATTATTATTATTATTATTATTATTATTATTATTATTATTATTATTATTATTATTATCATTATTATTATTACTCACGGGAAAACGCTAAACATACAAAGGCCACACAGCGCCTAGAAAATGGGAGGAGTCTGATTTGACACGAGAGATGAACAGCTTCGGATCCTTGAATCAAGAGCCCTTCACTAGCATTCAAGTCAGGCTACAGTTGCACCCAGTGTCAAAATGTCTATCTATGCTTACACCATCAGGGTTGTACTGTTTTCCTGTTGATCACCTGTTCACCTGTTAACAAGTTTTGAAGTCATCTCCCCCGAGGCCAGGTCCCAGACCAGTCATGTCCCCCGAGGCCAGGTCCCAGACCAGTCCTTCTGGCGGATATGTAAGCAGTAAGGTAACCTAAGTACGTAGCAACAGGTGTAAGGTGACTAACATCCTAGTAACTATTTACTGTCAGGTCAACAAGGGCAGCAGGTGCAAGGGTACCTACCTACACCTATTCACTTCCAGGTAAAATAGATAACTGCTTTCATTTCGTGCAGTAAAGAGATGACTCAGTAGATTTCACTTGTCTTTAATGAGGTGTGATAGATCAGTCAATCGCGATAGGCAATTGTTCATTACTTAATCGTCTTCCATGAGTTTCCTATCAGTCTTGATGGTAGAGCAAGACTTAAGTGGAAAGTGATCATTCCAGGACACTTTATTGAGGAAAAAACTTAATTGTACGAGTTTCTCCCACACTCCCACGTCTCCGCTGGCCGCTAGTAGGTCCACACTCCCACGTCTTCTTTGGCCGCTCTCTCCGGTTTCAAGAGTCTTGTCGTACCTCTTCTTAGTTATGTATTGATCCTGCCTCCACTACTTCATTCTCTAGATTGTTCCACTTCTGACAACTCTATGGCTGAAGAAATACTTCATATGATTGATCAGCTTCCAGTTGTGTCCACTTGTGTTCCATCTTTGAAACATGTCCCTGTTCACCTTGTCAATTCCTCTCAGTAATTTATACTTCGTTATCATGTCCCCACTATTCCTCCTGTCAAGTGTGTGTGTGTGTGTGTGTGTGTGTGTGTGTGTGTGTGTGCACCAACATCACAAGATAAACCAGTCTTGCACAGGCCATAAAGCCGACTTTTTTTTTAGGCTGATCCGCGTCACTTTAGGTCAGCTACAAGACGCTTTACAGATTACTTTATTACTCTCAAGGTACTAAAACTTTTTTCTTACCTCAGGAACAAAATCTAGTAAGAATCATTTTAAGAAAGAATCGCCATTAATTCGGAACAGAGCAGCTGAAGGCAAGACAGAGACTGCACGAATGATGGTTACCTGAACTCCATTCCGGGGACCACTGCCTCCGCGGCCCAATCCCACACCAGGCTGTTAGCGCCCACCACCCGCACTCCAACACATGCAACACAACCCGGCTGATCAGGAACTGATTTAAGGAAACTGTCACGTTCCCCTCTTGAAGACAATTTGGGGTTTATTGATAATCCAACTCATGCCTGAAGGGTGCTGAAGAGTCGTGGTTCCTTTACACTTACTGAATTCTCTCTCGGTGTATTAATCCCTCCCTGCTTGTCACTGGAGGTGACGAGGTGCAGATTTGGGTTTTAGTACAAGTTCAATCATTAAATTAGAGAAAAAATTGGACAAATGGGTGGGTGAGAATGGTTAATTTTGAAGTGGACCTCCCCTGTATGGGCCAGTAGGCCTGCTGCAGTGTTCCTCCATTCTTATGTTCTTAGGTAACTCAGTTATAGGCTCTCAGTAGCCTGTAACCTGGCTCTCAGTAGCCTGTAACCTGGCTCTCAGTAGCCTGTAACCTGTCTCTCAGTAGCCTGTAACCTGGCTCTCAGTAGCCTGTAACCTGGCTCTCAGTAGCCTGTAACCTGTCTCTCAGTAGCCTGTAACCTGTCTCTCAGTAGCTGTATGTTCCGTGTTCCGTTATACGTTCATGTTGTATGTTCATGTTGCAGGTTCATGTTGCAGGTTCATGTTGCAGGTTCATGTTGCATGTTTCATGTTGCAGGTTCATATTGCATGATCATGTTGCACGTTCATGTTGCACGTTCATGTCGCAGGTTCACTTTGCAGGATCATGTCGCAGGTTCATGTTGCAGGTTTATGTTGCAGGATCATGTTGCAGGTTCATGTTGCAAGTTCATGTTGCATGTTCATGTTGCAGGTTCATGTTGCAAGTTCGTATTGCAGGTTCATGTTGCAGGTTAATGTTGCAAGTTCATATTGCAGGTTCATGTTGCAGGTTCATGTTGCAGGTTTATGTTGCAAGTTCATATTGCAGGTTCATGCTGCAGGTTCGTGTTGCAGGTTCATGTTGCAGATTCATGCTGCAGGTTCATGTTGCAGGTTCATGTTGCAGGTTAATGTTGCAAGTTCATATTGCAGGTTCATGTTGCAGGTTCATGTTGCAGGTTTATGTTGCAAGTTCATATTGCAGGTTCATGTTGCAGGTTCATGTTACAGGTTCATGTTGCAGGTTAATGTTGCAAGTTCATATTGCAGGTTCATGTTGCAGGTTCATGTTGCAGGTTTATGTTGCAAGTTCATATTGCAGGTTCATGCTGCAGGTTCGTGTTGCAGGTTCATGATGCAAGTTCATATTGCAGGTTCATGCTGCAGGTTCATGTTGCAGGTTAATGTTGCAAGTTCATATTGCAGGTTCATGTTGGAGGTTCATGTTGCAGGTTCATGTTGCAGGTTTATGTTACAAGTTCATATTGCAGGTTCATGCTGCAGGTTCATGTTGCAGGTTCATGTTGCAGATTCATGCTGCAGGTTCATGTTGCAGGTTCATGTTGCAGGTTCATGTTACAGGTTCATGTTACAGGTTCATGTTACAGGTTCATGTTGCAGGTTCATGTTGCAGGTTCATGTTGCAGGTTCATATTGCAGGTTCATGTTGCAGGTTCATGTTGCAGGTTCATGTTGCAGGTTCATGTTGCAGGTTCATATTGCAGGTTCATGTTGCAGGTTCATGTTGCAGGTTCATATTGCAGGTTCATGTTGCAGGTTCATGTTGCAGGTTCATGTTGCCTCATACACCTCCCTGACTCACTTCAGAGTCACGGTTCCTGGTGTGCTACGTGGTCGCTGTCTTCCACAACTCTCGCAACTGTTTCCTCGCGTTCCTCCGAGCGTTTACTTGACCAGTACGGGCTTACCGCTTCCCCCCATGATCGTAAGAGCCATGGGGGGGTTATCATGGGTCTAATATTTTTGACGAGGCTAATAAAGCGCAGAAAGCGCCGATGCTTCATCAAATGCCACGAAAGGTTAATAATGATTTAATTTCGCCTCATACTCATGGCAGCTTCGAAGAAAACAGCGGAGCCATAGCTCGTGCAATAGCTCACTCAAACACCTCCTTTTATATCTAAAAAGAAAAAAAATCAGCAATAATATGGCCGTGCAAATCTCTCTCTCTCTCTCTCTCTCTCTCTCTCTCTCTCTCAGCAACGTACGAAACGTATTCTTAATATCAAAACAAAGGCGAAATGCGCTCTTCTTTTTTTCCTGCAAAAGTTTCACCACTGTGCCTGTTTTCTATGGTTCAAGTTGAATCAGAGAGAACGGAGCTCCAGGAGATTTTCGAGGGTAAACTTGAGCAATATTTCCTTCTACGTCATCTTTTCCCCCCAAAATCGTTTTTATCCACTGTTCTTTCACGGTCTTTCAAATAAAGTAATGTAAGAGATCAAGAATGTGATGTACCACATCACAGAGTAATGGCAAAATAAAGTTGTATTAATATCA
This sequence comes from Cherax quadricarinatus, assembly GCF_038502225.1. Classification (NCBI taxonomy): domain Eukaryota; kingdom Metazoa; phylum Arthropoda; class Malacostraca; order Decapoda; family Parastacidae; genus Cherax; species Cherax quadricarinatus. The sequence goes on from NC_091317.1 coordinate 11,337,392, forward strand.
TTGAAAAATATTAATGAAAGTTGTTATTATTATTATTATTATTATTATTATTATTATTATTATTATTTCTTCTGACTTAAGTATAGTTTAAAACTCGCTCACACGTGAGCAAGTCGTGTATAATTTTTGCACAATTATACACGACGATGCATCATGGTATAATCTAGTGGAGAATGAAAGTCGCCGTTCTAGAGCAGTTAAACCCATGTAGGGTCACCAACAGCCTGGTTGGTCAGTGTACAGGTCGCAATCAGAGAACGGAGGGCCGATCCTTCACAATTCCTTGTGTTGAATGGCCCGCATGTATTTAGGGACGATTTTTATTTACTCAGTGAACGTTTCACCCAACAGAAACGTTTCTCATACGCAAAGGCAGAAGCGTTTCTGCCTTTGAGAACGTTTATTTTGTCTGGCTGACGAACTAGGCTGTTGCTGTCAGCGGCTGGTAGCAAGTTGCAGAGTCTTGAACCACGTAAGTAGACACAGTATTCTCTCATTGTGTCCACGGTGCCCCTCCTTTATTCTTCTCTTTCTTACGTATCTTTCTCTCCACTATGTTGTTATAACACTGTGTAATGTTTCTCTCTTTTTTCCGTTCCGCAGAGAACAGTTTCTTAGTCTGAGGCGTTTAAGAGGCACGTAAGTTTCCCAGTCTTCCAGTAACAATAATCTACCTCGTCCATAATTACAGTTGTCCTCAAAGATTTGTTAAGTTAAACCATAAATTAAGGAAAGATCCTGGACTTCACTTTACGAAACAGACAAAGTAAATGTGATAGTAATTATGGACAAGGTAGATTAAAGTAGAAAAATGAACATGATATTAGAAGACGGAGGAACTTACGTGATCCTTAAATACTTTAATAATTCTATGCTGGCAGTCAACGACCTATGTACATTCAGTGAGGTAGTCAGCCTTGCTAGACACTGACCACACAACGACGTTCAAGCAGTGACAGCACAAGTGTCTTCAACAGCACTGTTGCTGGTTTCACTTCTCTCGTTTTCAAAAGCCTCGTAATGTAAAAAAATTGTGGCCTTCCGCCCATTTCTTGTCGTTCTCTTAACGACAGACTTTATGATACGATTCTTCACGGGTCTTTAACATTGTGTTGTCCTGAGGGACTGTCTGCCTGCGCTGGGTCCTGTGTGGTTTGGCTGCGTTGCTTCCAGTGTCTTGTGCTTGCGTGTTCATGGACCCCAGTGAGGGGCTCTTGATCCATGGAATTGGGCCTTGACCTTTCCTTCCTTGGATCGACACTGATTGCCTTCCATTTCCTCCCTATCCCACTACCCCTCCTTCCTAGACACCTGCACGATCTCCTCCCTCGTACCTGTTTAGTGTATTCCCATAATGACAGTAGCAACAGTTCCGCTGATCTACCTTTAGTCTACCTGGAGGGTATTCCGGGGATCAACGCCCCCGCGGCCCGGCCCATGACCATGCCTCCCGGTAGATCAGGGCCTGATCAACTAGGCTGTTACTGCTGGCCGCACGTAGTCTAACGTACGAACCACAGCCGGGCTGATCCTACTTTGTTTGTAAATTCAACAGCCCTCAGTTACCCTGTTCATTCCCTCATTTTCCTCATCTCTTATCGCTGCCTCTCTCTCTCTCTCTTTCTCCCTCCCTCGCTCCCTCTCTCCCCCCCCCTCTCTCTCTCTCTCTCCCTCCGCCTTCAGCCCACTCACCGTCTCATCACAGTGCTTTGCCTCCCTCTTCATCTCTCCTCCTCCTCCTCCTCCGTTATCTCCGTTATCTCGCTCCTTATCAGACAGTCATTGTTCTAGAGTTTATCAGTAGCTGAGAGACTGCAACTCACCACCCTCAGCTTACACAAGAAACTGACTGACGCCTTATTGAACCAACTGGAATATGGAGGAGTCTAGGGTAGCTCTCTCTCTCTCTCTCTCTCTCTCTCTCTCTCTCTCTCTCTCTCTCTCTCTCTGTTAACAATGTTAAATAACTATTACTGGTATTATTATTATTATTATTATTATTATTATTATTATTATTATTATTATTATTATTATTATTATTATTATTATTATTAACTGAAGTTATATACAGGGGCCCTACAGCGACTTTTGAATAATAATCATAATGATCATAATAATAATAATAATAATAATAATAATAATAATAATAATAATTAACAATAATAATAATTATAATATTAATACTAATAAACAATAACAATAACAATTTCACTTCAAATAACTGTGCAAAATATACACAATAATTGGAAACCCCGGCTCTGATCCGAGGAAGAGGCTAGTTGCTCCAGTTTCCCGGATCAAGAGCCATTCACTGCCACCAAGGCACTCATCCCTTGAAGAGCACATAGTGATAACTAACAACCTAGTTACTAACTAGCTAACTAACTAACAGCTGTTCTCCCACTACCGTTGACGTTACAACTTTGTCCTGACTTTAGTATCGCATCAATGATGCTATCAATACCGAGAAGTTGATGAATAAGATACATCTGCAGCATCAATAAGATACATCTGCAGCATCAATAAGATACATCTGCAGGATCAATAAGATACATCTGCAGCATCAATAAGATACATCTACAGCATCAATAAGATACATCTGCAGCATCAATAAGATACATCTGCAGCATCAATAAGATACATCTGCAGCATCAATAAGATACATCTGCAGCATCAATAAGATACATCTGCAGGATCAATAAGACACATCTGCAGGATCAATAAGATACATCTGAAGCATCAATAAGACACATCTGCAGCATCAATAAGACACATTTGCAGCATCAATAAGACACATCTGCAGCATCAATAAGACACATCTGCAGCATCAATATGACACATCTACAGCATCAATAAGACACATCTGCAGCATCAATAAGACACATTTGCAGCATCAATAAGACACATCTACAGCATCAATATGACACATCTACAGCATCAATATGACACATCTGCAGCATCAATAAGACACATTTGCAGCATCAATAAGACACATCTGCAGCATCAATAAGACACATCTGCAGCATCAATAAGACACATTTGCAGCATCAATAAGACACATCTGCAGCATCAATAAGACACATCTACAGCATCAATATGACACATCTACAGCATCAATATGACACATCTGCAGCATCAAAAAGACACATCTACAGCATCAATATGACACATCTGCAGCATCAATAAGACACATCTGCAGCATCAATAAGACACATCTGAACCATCAATAAGACACATTTGCAGCATCAATAAGACACATCTGCAGCATCAATAAGACACATCTGCAGGATCAATAAGACACATCTGAACCATCAATAAGACACATTTGCAGCATCAATAAGACACATCTACAGCATCAATAAGACACATCTGCAGGATCAATAAGACACATCTGCAGCATCAATAAGACACATCTACAGCATCAATAAGACACATCTGCAGCATCAATATGACACATCTGCAGCATCAATAAGACACATCTGCAGCATCAATAAGACACATCTGCAGCATCAATAAGACACATTTGCAGCATCAATAAGACACATCTGCAGCATCAATAAGACACATCTGAAGCATCAATAAGACACATCTGCAGCATCAATAAGACACATCTGCAGCATCAATAAGACACATCTGCAGCATCAATAAGACACATTTGCAGCATCAATAAGACACATCTGCAGCATCAATAAGACACATCTGAACCATCAATAAGACACATTTGCAGCATCAATAAGACACATCTGCAGCATCAATAAGACACATCTGCAGGATCAATAAGACACATCTGCAGCATCAATAAGACACATCTGCAGCATCAATATGACACATCTGCAGCATTAATAAGACACATCTGCAGCATCAATAAGACACATCTGCAGCATCAATAAGACACATTTGCAGCATCAATAAGACACATCTGCAGCATCAATAAGACACATCTGAAGCATCAATAAGACACATCTGCAGCATCAATAAGACACATCTGCAGCATCAATAAGACACATCTGCAGCATCAATAAGACACATTTGCAGCATCAATAAGACACATCTGCAGCATCAATAAGACACATCTGAACCATCAATAAGACACATTTGCAGCATCTGTAAGACACATCTGCAGCATCAATATGACACATCTACAGCGTCAATAAGACACATCTGCAGCATCAATAAGACACATTTGCAGCATCTGTAAGACACATCTACAGCATCAATAAGACACTTGCAACATCAGTCTCATTTAAATAGGACTGAAGCTCACTTGTGGACTTATTAACCGAATTGAAGCTTAAATGAGAACGAATAATCCCCAGCACAAGCTTAATCAAAACAGTTAAAAGCTAGTCAAACTTCACCTGCCACATATAAACACTGTACAAGCTTTACACAAGCTTTACACAAGCTTTACACAAGCTTTACACAAGCTTTACACAAGCTTTACACAAGCTTTACGCAAGCTTTACACAAGCTTTACACAAGCTTTATACAAGCTTTACACAAGCTTTACACAAGCTTTACACAAGCTTTACGCAAGCTTTATACAAGCTTTACACAAGCTTTACACAAGCTTTACACAAGCTTTACATACACTAAGAAAGCTTAAATAAAGAAATATAAAACTTTTAGCTTTTGAAATGTGGATAACGTGGAGTTTAAACCACAAAGACGGTATGTATAGAGGATTAAACTCTCAGGAGAGTTTGATCCTCTATATAGAGAGGACTGAAGCCTCATTAGGACGTATAGAGAGGACTGAAGCCTCATTAGGACGTATAGAGAGGACTGAAGCCTCATTAGGACGTATAGAGAGGACTGAAGCCTCATTAGGACATATAGAGAGGACTGAAGCCTTATTGGAAAGTATAAAGAGGATTGAAGCCTCAACTGAGGCATATTAAGTGGTTTCCCACCTCTTTCTCTCTCTCTCTTTCTCTCTCTCTCTCTCTCTCACTCTCTCTAAGTTTTCTAGCACCACCAAAACTGAAATCATTCAAAGTATTTCTAATTCATCTTCAACTTTTAAATTTTGTTATAACATCACAACAATAAAAACAACAAATTAATTATTACGGAAGCAACAGAAAATTAAGTCTCAGTGGCAACAGAAAATGGGATTTTTCTTGCAGCTGTAACAGAAAATAGGATTTTAGCTGTAGCTGCAACAGAAATTGGGATTGTAGCATCAGCTGCAACAGAAAATGGGATTTCAGTCGCCTCTGCAATACAGTAGAGAGAGAGGCAAGAAGCTGATTTATTATACAACAGCAACAACAATAGCAACAACAGCAATAAAGAATCATTATCCAACACATAAATAACGTACCTTTATTGACGTACTTGGCTCAGACCTTTGAAGAAAAATAGAAATGTTACTTTAATTAGGAGTAAAAGTATATTGAAAATTTCTTAGACACGAAATATACTTCAGATTCGTATTGTTATTAAATTACATTTCGTGATATGTAAACTGGTTTTAAAAATCTAAATTAGGGCCAGCCTTAAACGAGACACATTTACCATCGTTCGTTTAACTGCTGTCGTGCCAGACGTGTGTTGGCATGGTGGCTCAAATGGTTCTCTGAACCGCAACCTCCCCACCCATCCTTCAGAGTGTAGGCACTGTACTTCCCACCTCCATGACTAACCTCCCCACCCATCCTTCAAAGTACAGGCACTGTACTTCCCACTTGCTGAGTTTTTTCACTGTAATCATCGCTTCCCTACTTTTCAATGGAGGTATCTTGTACCTTCTGCCAAGCCTCTTGTCTTCGTACGTAATGATTTCGGTGTGCAGATTTGGAACCAATGCTTCCAGTGTCTTTCTCGCCTTTGTTCTAAGGAGTACAATTCTAGTGGGCTTCAAACACTCAGTAATTTAGGTGCCTGACTGAGTTTAAAGAAGCTGTGAAGGTTCTCTATACATTTTACAGTTCTGCAATTTAGTCTGGCTTGAAGGTGGCCGCTAGTACACAGCAATATTCTATTCTAGAGAGAACGAGTGACTTGAAGAACGCTATCATTGGCTTGGAATCTATTGTTTTGAAAGTTCTAGTTATTCAGTCAATCATTTTCTTTGCAGGTGGGATAATGACATTGTTGTGTTCTTTAAAAGTGAGATTTTCTAACATTATCGCTCCCAAATGTCTATCAATATATTGATTTACGTTCTTTTGAGAGATTTGACTTTGTCTTGTTCTCTGATCTTTTTATTTCCTCAATCCTTTCGTAACGTAGTAACTATAATTTATCCTCATTGAACATCATATTGTTGTCAGTAGATCACTGCAAGACTTGGTTTATATCATGAAGATTATAGTATCGTCTGCAAAGGATGATAGAGTGTTATGGTTTATGTCTCTGTCAGTGTCAGATATGAGAGTAACAAAAGAGAAGTGGGGCGAGCACCGTGCCTTGAGGAACAGAACACTTCACAGTAGCAGCCCCTGATTTCACTCTGTTAGTTCTGTTAGTTAAATATCCATCTTCCACCTTCCCAGTTATTCCCTTTGCACGCATTTTGTGTATAATTACCTCATGGTCACACTTGTCAAAAGCTTTTGCAAAGTCTGTGCGCACTACATGTGCACTTAGCTTGTCTTCCAGCACGTCAAGACCATGTCATAATGGTCCAGCAATTGCAAGAGGCAAGACCGACTCCTTCTGACCCCATGTTGACCTGGGTTGTGCAACTGCTGCAATTCAATATGACTGGCAACATTTCTTCTTTAAACCCTTTCAAAAATCTTGTTTATGTTTGATGTTAATGCTGTAGGTCTTTAGTTTTTTTTTTCAATTGCTTTGCTGCTGCCTTTTTTGAGTTGGGATGTGTTATTAAATTTTAATGACTGTGAGATGACTGCAGTGTCCAGATTGTGCCGTAAAATATTTAAAACACTTGACAATGGGTTCTTTTAAGTCTTGATGAATATGGCGTTACACGAGTCAGTGTTTGTGATTACAATACCTGCTTCTGTAGCTGTTACTATAATATCTCTACTGTTACGTACAAGAAGGAGAGAGAGAGAGAGAGAGAGAGAAGAGAGAGTGAATTAAAGTTAGATGAATCAGAGGGCAAAATTCAACACTAACTGAGATCACAAACATTACAAATTAAAACAAAGACAATCTTTCATCACTGAAACCGAGGAGGGGCGAGCCCGAGATACGAAATAAATCAAGAGAAGGTGGTGTGTAGGAGGCAGGTGCCTGGTCCCGTCTCTATCATTCAGCTGAAGGGATGGAACCCAGAGGATGCATCTCCCTTTAACGTTCACCTCTATCTCTCTCTCTCTCTCTCTCTCTCTCTCTCTCTCTCTCTCTCAAACCACCGTCATTCACATGGTTAAATAGAACGTTTGTATGAACCTTCAGCTCTTTCATATCATCGCCATTCACAGTTTCACAGGATGTTTGTATGAACGGAAGGAACATGTGAAGGATCTGGGTGTAATAATGTCAACTGACCTACATTTTAAAGAACAAAGTAAAGCCAGTGTCAGGACAGCCAGGAAAATAAACGGGTGGATTATGATGACTTTCAACACACAGTGCTAGTGGTGACACTGTTCGAATCGCTTCCCCTGTCTCTATTAGTGTTCGGTGTTGACTGCTCCTTTCAGGGCAGGAGAGATGTCAGAGCTGGAACACGTACAAAGATCATTTACCGCCCGCAAAGAGCCAATAAGGCACTTAAACTACTGGGAACACCTGAGTCTAAATACGCAGAAGAGATGAAGATACTTGACAATATATTCATGGAAAATACTTGAAAGACTAGTCCACAACACCTGGAGTGAGACATATGTGAGGCAGTGCAAAATGCACCCAGTGAAAAGTAAAGGAGCCGTGGACACAATAAGGGAACACTGTATCAACATCCCGGGTCCCAGACTTATCAACATGCTACCAGAAGTTATGGGAAACATTGCTGGGTCAAGTGTAGAAGTCTTCAAGATTAAACTGGACAAGTATCTGCACCGAGTGCCTAATCAACAGATCTAGCACAGGCCTCGGCCACTAGGAAAACTCTCGAAACCCATCGCAGGTATATTAAAGATAGCTTACCTGCCCGCCTTCCACCCCCCTCATTCATGGAGAACAAAAGAATGAATTAATGCTATAGGGCTCCTGATCCAAGGAACTAGAGTTGCCCCTCCCTTGGGTAGAAACTCGTTGCCTCCCATTCCCCAGCAGCTGTGTGACCACTACGGGTTTAGCGCTTCCCCTTGAATGTAATATTATTGTCAGCACACAATACGCACGACTCCACAATAACATAGTTGCAACAATTCACAAATAACCCACAACCTGTAGATCGATGTTTAGGAGGAAGAGAGAGAGAGAGAGAGAGAGAGAGAGAGAGAGAGAGAGAGAGAGAGACAGACAGACAGACAGACAGACAGACATATGAAGACATTATTGGGGCAACGTTTCGTTCATGTTAGAGCTCAGTAGAGACTGATAAAGCTCTAGCCTTAGATAAACGTTGTATTAGAGTTCTAGTCTGAGAGAAACGTCGTGATAGAGCTCTAGCCCGGAAGGAAGGTGGCATCGAGACCCTGACGTCCATGTTGTGGCTTTATAACTCTCCTCAGTCTGTTTCAACTGTTCAAAACATTGTTCAAGCCTCTGTTCATAAATTAAATCAGACTTTATACTATAGTCAGTCATTTCCTCAGTCATTACCACAGTCAGTCATTATCGTGGCTCGGTGGCCTGGTGGCTAAAGCTCCCGCTTCACACACGGAGGGCCCGGGTTCGATTCCCGGCGGGTGGAAACATTTCGACACGTTTCCTTACACCTGTTGTCCTGTTCACCTAGCAGCAAATAGGTACCTGGGTGTTAGTCGACTGGTGTGGGTCGCATCCTGGGGGACAAGATTAAGGACCCCAATGGAAATAAGTTAGACAGTCCTCGATGACGCACTGACTTTCTTGGGTTATCCTGGGTGGCTAACCCTCCGGGGTTAAAAATCCGAACGAAATCTTATCTTATCTTATCTTATCTTATCATAGTCAGCCATTGCCACAATCAGTCATTACCACAGTCAGCCATTACCACAGTCAGTCATTACTACAGTCAGCCATTACCATAGTCATTACCATAGTCAGTCACTACCACAGTTAGTTGTTACCACAGTCAGTCATTACTACAGTCAGCCATTACCATAGTCATTACAATAGTCAGTCACTACCACAGTTAGTCGTTACCACAGTCAGTCATTACCACAGTCAGTCAATACCACAGTCAGCCATTACCATAGTCAATCATTACCACAGTTAGTCATTACGACAGTCAGTCATTACCATAGTCAGTCATTACCACAGTCAGTCATTACCACATTCAGTCATTACCATAGTCAGTCATTACCACAGTCAGTCATTACCACAGTCAGTCATTACCACAGTCAGTCATTACCATAGTCAGTCATTACCACAGTCAGTCATTACGACAATCAGTCATTACCACAGTCAGTCATTACCATAGTCAGTCATTACCACAGTCAGTCATTACGACAATCAGTCATTACCACAGTCAGTCATTACCATAGTCAGTTATTACTACAGTTAGTCATTACCACAGGCGGTTACAACCACAGTCAATCATTACCACAATCATTCATTGCCACAGTCAATCATTACCACAGTCAGTCATTACCATAGTCAGTCATTACCACAGTCAGTCATTACGACAATCATTCATTACCACAGTCAATCATTACCACAATCATTCATTACCACAGTCAGTCATTACCATAATCAGTCATTATCACAGTCAGTCATTACCATAATCAGTCATTACTACAGTTAGTCATTACCACAGGCGGTTACAACCACAGTCAATCATTACCACAGCCAGTCATTACTACAGTCAACCATTTCCATAGTCAGTCATTACCATAGTCAGTCATTACCATAGTCAATCATTACCATAGTTAATCATTACCATAGTCAGTCATTACCACAGTCAGTCATTACCATAGTCAGTCATTACCATAGTCAGTCATTACCATAGTCAATCATTACCATAGTCAGTCATTACCACAGTCAGTCATTACCATAGTCAGTCATTACCATAGTCAGTCATTACCATAGTCAATCATTACCATAGTCAGTCATTACCACAGTCAGTCATTACCATAGTCAGTCATTACCACAGTCAATCATTACCATAGTCAATCATTACCATAGTCAGTCATTACCACAGTCAGTCATTACCATAGTCAGTCATTACCACAGTCAGTCATTACCATAGTCAGTCATTACCATAGCCAGTCATTACCATAGTCAATCATTACCATAGTCAGTCATTACCACAGTCAGTCATTACCATAGTCAGTCATTACCATAGTCAATCATTACCATAGTCAGTCATTACCACAGTCAGTCATTACCATAGTCAGTCATTACCATAGTCAGTCATTACCATAGTCAATCATTACCATAGTCAGTCATTACCACAGTCAGTCATTACCATAGTCAGTCATTACCATAGTCAGTCATTACCATAGTCAGTCATTACCATAGTCAGTCATTACCATAGTCAGTCATTACCATAGTCAGTCATTACCATAGTCAGTCATTACCATAGTCAGTCATTACCATAGTCAGTCATTACCATAGTCAGTCATTACCATAGTCAGTCATTACCACAGTCAGTCATTACAACAGTCAGTCATTACCATAGTCAGTCATTACCATAGTCAGTCATTACCATAGTCATTACCACAGTCAGTCATTACCATAGTCAGTCATTACCACAGTCAGCCATTACCATAGTCATTACCACAGTCAGTCATTACCATAGTCAATCATTACCACAGTCAGTCATTCAATTACTGTCTTGCCACCTTCACCCTCCTCCACCCTGCAGCCACTGTATTACCCACCTACTTCAGAGTGCAGGCACTGTACTACCCACCTTCACCCCTCCTTCAGAGTGCAGGCACTGTACTACCCACATTTACCCCTCCTTCAGAGTGCAGGCACTGTACTACCCACCTTCACAGAGTGCAGGCACCTACCCATCTTCACCCCTCCTTCAGAGTGCAGGCACTGTACTACCCACCTTCACCCCTCCTTCAGAGTGCAGGCACTGTACTACCCACCTTCACCCCTCCTTCAGAGTGCAGGCACTGTACTACCCACCTTCACCCCTCCTTCAGAGTGCAGGCACTGTACTACCCACCTTCACCCCTCCTTCAGAGTGCAGGCACTGTACTACCCATCTTCACCCCTCCTTCAGAGTGCAGGCACTGTACTACCCACCTTCACCCCTCCTTCAGAGTGCAGGCACTGTACTACCCACATTTACCCCTCCTTCAGAGTGCAGGCACTGTACTACCCACCTTCACCCCTCCTTCAGAGTGCAGGCACTGTACTACCCACATTTACCCCTCCTTCAGAGTGCAGGCACTGTACTACCCACATTTACCCCTCCTTCAGAGTGCAGGCATTGTACTACCCACCTTCACCCCTCCTTCAGAGGGGAGGCACTGTACTACCCACCTTCACCCCTCCTTCAGAGTGCAGGCACTGTACTACCCACCTTCACCCCTCCTTCAGAGTGCAGGCACTGTACTACCCACCTTCACCCCTCCTTCAGAGTGCAGGCACTGTACTACCCACATTTACCCCTCCTTCAGAGTGCAGGCACTGTACTACCCACCTTCACCCCACCTTCAGAGTGCAGGCACTGTACTACCCACCTTCACCCCTCCTTCAGAGTGCAGGCATTGTACTACCCACCTTCACCCCTCCTTCAGAGGGGAGGCACTGTACTACCCACCTTCACCCCTCCTTCAGAGTGCAGGCACTGTACTACCCACCTTCACCCCTCCTTCAGAGTGCAGGCACTGTACTACCCATCTTCACCCCTCCTTCAGAGTGCAGGCACTGTACTACCCACATTCACCCCACCTTCAGAGTGCAGGCACTGTACTACCCACCTTTACCCATCCTTCAGAGTGCAGGCACTGTACTACCCATCTTCACCCCTCCTTCAGAGTGCAGGCACTGTACTACCCACATTTACCCCTCCTTCAGAGTGCAGGCACTGTACTACCCACCTTCACCCCACCTTCACAGTGCAGGCACTGTACTACCCACCTTCACCCCTCCTTCAGAGTGCAGGCATTGTACTACCCACCTTCACCCCTCCTTCAGAGTGCAGGCACTGTACTACCCACCTTCACCCCTCCTTCAGAGGGGAGGCACTGTACTACCCACCTTCACCCCTCCTTCAGAGTGCAGGCACTGTACTACCCACCTTCACCCCTCCTTCAGAGGGGAGGCACTGTACTACCCACCTTCACCCCTCCTTCAGAGTGGAGACACTGTACTACCCACCTTCACCCCACCTTCAGAGTGCAGACACTGTACTACCCACCTTCACCCCACCTTCAGAGTGCAGGCACTGTACTACCCACCTTCACCCCTCCTTCAGAGTGCAGGCATTGTACTACCCACCTTCACCCCTCCTTCAGAGGGGAGGCACTGTACTACCCACCTTCACCCCTCCTTCAGAGTGCAGGCACTGTACTACCCACCTTCACCCCTCCTTCAGAGGGGAGGCACTGTACTACCCACCTTCACCCCTCCTTCAGAGTGGAGACACTGTACTACCCACCTTCACCCCACCTTCAGAGTGCAGACACTGTACTACCCACCTTCACCCCACCTTCAGAGTGCAGACACTGTACTACCCACCTTCACCCCTCCTTCAGAGTGCAGGCACTGTACTACCCACCTTCACCCCACCTTCAGAGTGCAGGCACTGTACTACCCACCTTCACCCCACCTTCAGAGTGCAGGCACTGTACTACCCACCTTCACCCCTCCTTCAGAGTGGAGGCACTGTACTACCCACCTTCACCCCACCTTCAGAGTGCAGGCACTGTACTACCCACCTTCACCCCTCCTTCAGAGTGGAGGCACTGTACTACCCACCTTCACCCCACCTTCAGAGTGCAGGCACTGTACTACCCACCTTCACCCCTCCTTCAGAGTGCAGGCACTGTACTACCCACCTTCAACCCTCCTTCACAGTGCAGGCACTGTACTACCCATCTTCACCCCTCCTTCAGAGTGGAGGCACTGTACTACTCACCTTCACCCCACCTTCAGAGTGCAGGCACTGTACTACCCACCTTCACCCCTCCTTCAGAGTGGAGGCACTGTACTACCCACCTTCACCCCTCCTTCAGAGTGGAGGCACTGTACTATCCACCTTCACCCCTCCTTCAGAGTGGAGGCACTGTACTACCCACCTTCACCCTTCCTTCAGAGTGGAGGCACTGTACTACCCACCTTCACCCTTCCTTCAGAGTGCAGGCACTGTACTACCCACCTTCACCCCTCCTTCAGAGTGCAGGCACTGTACTACCCACCTTCAACCCTCCTTCACAGTGCAGGCACTGTACTACCCATCTTCACCCCTCCTTCAGAGTGGAGGCACTGTACTACTCACCTTCACCCCACCTTCAGAGTGCAGGCACTGTACTACCCACCTTCACCCCTCCTTCAGAGTGGAGGCACTGTACTACCCACCTTCACCCCTCCTTCAGAGTGGAGGCACTGTACTATCCACCTTCACCCCTCCTTCAGAGTGGAGGCACTGTACTACCCACCTTCACCCTTCCTTCAGAGTGGAGGCACTGTACTACCCACCTTCACCCTTCCTTCAGAGTGGAGGCACTGTACTACCCACCTTCACCCTTCCTTCAGAGTGCAGGCACTGTACTATCCACCTTCACCCCTCCTTCAGAGTGCAGGCACTGTACTACCCACCTTCACCCCTCCTTCAGAGTGGAGGCACTGTACTACCCACCTTCACCCCTCCTTCAGAGTGGAGGCACTGTACTATCCACCTTCACCCCTCCTTCAGAGTGGAGGCACTGCACTACCCACCTTCACCCTTCCTTCAGAGTGGAGGCACTGTACTACCCACCTTCACCCTTCCTTCAGAGTGCAGGCACTGTACTACCCACCTTCACCCTTCCTTCAGAGTGGAGGCACTGTACTACCCACCTTCACCCTTCCTTCAGAGTGCAGGCACTGTACTACCCACCTTCACCCTTCCTTCAGAGTGCAGGCACTGTACTACCCACCTTCACCCTTCCTTCAGAGTGCAGGCACTGCACTACCCACCTTCACCCTTCCTTCAGAGTGCAGGCACTGTACTACCCACCTTCACCCTTCCTTCAGAGTGCAGGCACTGCACTACCCACCTTCACCCCTCCTTCAGAATGGAGGCACTGTTCTACCCACCTTCACCCTTCCTTCAGAGTGCAGGCACTGTGCTACCCACCTTCACCCCTCCTTCAGAATGGAGGCACTGTGCTACCCACCTTCACTTCTTGAGGGGCTCTCCAGTTTCCCTGAATCCTTTCATTAATGTCATCTTGCTCTCACTCCAACAGCACGACAAATCATAAAAATCACTTGTCTCCAGTCACTCCCATCACTCTCACGAACCTACCTCTCAAAATCTCCCATACCCCTTCCCTCTGACTCTTCCTGGGACGACCTCCTATCCCTCCACCTCAGATTTATATTCCCTCCTAGTCATCCTACTTTGTTCTGTTGTCTCTAAATGTCCAAACCACCTCAACAACCCTTTCTCAGCCCTTTGAATAATATTTTTGGTAACCCCACACCTTTTCCTATTAATGCTCAAAGCTCTGAATTTTCTGCACATTATTGTCTTCAAACACGACATCTCCACTGCTTCCAGTCTTCTCCATGGCGCAGTATTTAAACCCCTCATTCACACCCATGTAACACAATTGGTACCACTAAACTCCGGTATATTTCGTTTTTTGCCTCTATAGATAATGTTCTGTCTCCACGGACACTACATTGTACCACCCACATTTACACTCCCTTCCCCCACCTCACCAATTCTATGGTTCGCCTCAGCTTTCAAAGCCCCATATGTCGACAAGCTCACTCCCACATGTGTAAACATATTTTGCTTCATATTCCCTCCATCCAGTCTGATATCCAATCTTTATTTCACTTATTATCTTTCTCGTTCCTACGTTAACTTTTAGATTTCTTCTTTTAAAGAACAAAAAGGCACAATACCGCGGCTGGAACAATACACAAATAACCCGCACATAAGAGAGAGGAGCTTACGACGACGTTTCGGTCCGACATAGATCGTTTACGAGTCACAATGACACACAAGAGTGAGGGAGCCAGTATATATAGAAGAGGTGGGAAAGGGACGGGACCAAGAGAGGAAGAAAGAACGAAGTGGGGAAGTAGTGGTGTAGGTAATGATGGTAGTGGAAGTAGCAGTACAAGTAGTAGTGGTAGTAGTAAGTAGGAGAAGTAGTGGTAAACAGAAAGGGAAGTGAAGCGAGGTAATAGTAGTAGAAGTAGTGGTAGCGCTAGTGGTAGAAGTAGTAGTAGTGCTAGTGGTAGAAGTAGTAGTAGTGCTAGTGGTAGAAGTAGTAGTAGTGCTAGTGGTAGAAGTAGTAGTAGTGCTAGTGGTAGAAGTAGTAGTAGTGCTAGTGGTAGAAGTAGTAGTAGTGCTAGTGGTAGAAATAGCAGTAGTAGTGCAGCTGTGGTAGAAGTAGTAGTAGTAGTGCAGCAGTGGTAGAAGTAGTAGTAGTGCTAGTGGTAGAAGTAGTAGTAGTGCTAGTGGTAGAAGTAGTAGTAGTGCTAGTGGTAGAAGTAGTAGTAGTGCTAGTGGTAGAAGTAGTAGTAGTGCTAGTGGTAGAAGTAGTAGTAGTGCTAGTGGTAGAAGTAGAAGTAGTGCTAGTGG
>NC_091317.1:11358166-11370666 GCF_038502225.1 Cherax quadricarinatus
CACTAACACCAGTCATACATGTAACACCAGTGACACCACTAGCACCAGTGACACCACTAGCACCAGTGACACCACTAACCCCAGTAACACCACTAAATCCAGTGACACTATTAACACCAATGGCACAATTAACACCAGCAATACCACTAACACCAGAGACATGAGCGACACCACTAACACCAGTGACACTAAAACCAGTGGCACCACTAACACCAGCGACACCAGTGACACCACTAACACCAGTGACACCATTAATACCAGTGACACTAACACCAGTGACACTAACACCAGTGACACCATTAATACCAGTGACACTAACACCAGTGACACCACTAACACAGTGACGCCAATAACATCAATGACACCACTAACACCAGTGGCACCACTAACACCCGTAACACCATTAACACCAGTGTCACCACTAACACCAGCGGCACCACTAACACCCGTAACACAATTAACACCATTGACACCACTAACACCCGTAACACAATTAACACCATTGACACTACTAACACCAGTGACACCAGTACCACCAGTGACACCACTAACACCAGTGACAATACTAACACCAGTAACACCACTAACACCAGAGACAACGCTAACACCCATAACACAACTAACACCAGTGACACCCCTGACACCAGTAACATCACTAACACCAGTGACACCACTTACACCAGTGACACCACTAACACTAGTGACACCACTAACACTAGTGACACCACTAATATTAGTGACACCACTAACACCAGTGGCACCTCTAACACCAGTGACACCACTGACACCAGTGACACCACTAACTCCAGTGACATCACTAACACCAAAAACACCATTGACATCATTAACACCAATGACACCATTAACACCAGTGACACCCCTAACACCAGTGACACCACTAACACCACTAGCACAAGTGATACCACTAATACCAGTTGGTGTTACTGGTTCAGCAGTGACCACGTTGCCTGCTGGATGACACGGGGTCACTAGATGACTCAGCAGTGACCACGTTGCTTACAGACAGTGATAATCTGGCATAGGTACTTGGCATGCGCAGTGAAACACAGTGGCCACATGCCAGAAGACTGTGTGTGTGTGTGTGTGTGTGTTTGTGTGTGTATGTGTGTGTGTGTGTGTGTGTGTATATGTGTGTGTGTGTGTGTGTGTGTGTGTGTGTGTGTGTGTGTGTGTGTGTGTGATTGATTGTAATATTATGTACCATATACCCATCCTGTGTGAGGTAGCCACTATATACCCATCCTGTGTGAGGTAGCCACTACATACCCATCCTGTGTGAGGTAGTTAACACATACCCATCCTGTGTGAGGTAGTTAACACATACCCATCCTGTGTGAGGTAGTTAACACATACCCATCCTGTGTGAGGTAGTCACTACATACCCATCACGAAGAAGATGGGTTTAAGAACTAGACACATTGCGGCCACATCAGATGTTTTGAAAATAAACCTCAAGACTGTGCCATCAGACCTCGTCTGAGACAAGGTCGCAGGAGCGGTGATCCCCCTGAAGATACTCCACGTAAACTAATACTGAACTGTTTATAAACTCTGTTTATAAACTCTGGAGATACAGCCAGAGAAATAATGCGTCGGTTAAACAATAAGTGAAATGAATCACACGACGATTACTCTGTAAGATATTTGATGTTACAGCAATACATATGATATATATGATTATCTGTTTTTAGTTACAGGAAGACAGCTACTGTATGTGGTGTTTATCATGTGATGTATAACCTCTGGTCTGTCATCTGTCTGTCAGCAGACTTTCGTCTCCCTGGACGTCTGTACAGTTGCGTCCATAAGTGTTAATCTCAGTGTGTTTTGGCAGCCGACGGGAGAGTGTAGATTCGTCGGAAATGCTAATTGCCTTGCCTCCCTGGAGTTTGTTTGGAATCGCAACCTGTAAGAAACCACGTGTACCTCTGGTAGGACCACGTGTACCTCTGGTGGGACCACGTGTACCTCTGGTAGGACCACGTGTACCTCTGGTAGGACCGACTTCCACCATCGGAAGCTGAGCCTGTCTAAGAAACTAAAAGAGAACTTCCAGTCAATTAGAAAACGGGTCGTCGAAAGATTAAGACCAGTGACAGGACAGCCTTCACGAATATAATAACTTCCAGTTAGGGCTAGTGAGAGTTAAGTATAAGTAAATATCTTAAATCTTTAATTATTTTTTGGCTATCATTTCTTACCTTTATTTACTGATATATTTTTGTGAATTATCCTTACGTTATTTATCCAAGCAATACCTATTTAAAATACCAGGAGGCTTATTTCTTACGTATGATAATTATGTGTCTGCAGGATATTTAAGAGCAGGTAATACTAGTTGATCAGGAAGATATCTCTAGCTAATAGGTAGATATAATACAATTAGCAACAATGTTAGATATGGTATGAGTACTGCTGTAATGTATTATGCGAGAGCAGAGTGTGTATGCGTGTGTTCTCACAGTGATATACCTTTTGTTCGCACACTAGTGTTCTAGCAGTAGCTACTGCAGCAAAACTAAGCTGGTGATGTCCCGTCTTCAGTGTTTGAAGTTACAAGGACAGAGCTATACTGGAGGCTCGTATGTGTGTGTGTGTGTGTGTGTGTGTGTGTGTGTGTGTGTGTGTGTGTGTGGTTGGTACTCACCCTGGCAAGGGTATGGTAGCTCCTGACGTATGACCTAGTGGTAAACGATGGTTGAAGGAGAGAAAGGCACTGAGAAACCCCGTGGCTCTGGTGAGGGAGGCACTCTGGGGCTCCAGCCCACCCTGTGTGACACTTCAACCTTGCAGGAGTTGACACGGTGTGGGAGTCTGGGGAGCCACTGGAAAGTTTGCTTGGGGGGGTGCGCTAGAAGATCCTCCTGGACGCTGGAAGAGCCTCTTGGTTGCCGGACGATCTTCCTGGACGCTGGAAGAGCCTCCTGGATGCTGGAAGATCTTCCTGGACGCTGAAACAGCCTCCTGGTTGCTGGAAGATCCTCCTGGACGCTGAAAGAGCCTCCTGGTTGCTGGAAGATCTTCTTGGACGCTGGAAGAGTCTCCTGGATGCTGGAAGAACCTTCTGGATGCTAGAAAGTCTTGACAGTTGGTGACACACGTGGGAGGCAACTGCACTGTACACCACACACAATCTTTGACAAGTCAACAAGAGTTATCCTACACACTATGTCCACAGGCTCGCTCTTTTTTATTATTTCCTCTCCTTCCAGTTGCTGAAAGCTGACTCCAGCAGCTTGAGAAGCCGAAACCAGCAGCTTCTGAAGCCGAGACCAGCAGCTTCTGAAGCCGAGACCAGCAGCTTCTGAAGCCGAAACCAGCAGCTTCTGAAGCTGAAACCAGCAGCTTCTGCAACCGTCCCACCTCTGCCCCTGTCCGTGGCCGTATGACCGCTATATGTGATCCAGCCTCACAACTTCAACACTACTACACATGTCTGACTTCTTGTCCCCCCTCTCTCTCTGACTCTCCCTCTCTCACTCTCTCTCTGACTCTCCCACACGACCAGTGCTTACGTCAATATGATGCGCAGGAGATGAGAGTGAGAGCCGGGTATAGGAGAGGAAGAAAGAGAGGAAGATAGAGAGAGAGAGAGAGAGAGAGAGAGAGAGAGAGGGAAGGAGAGAGAGGGAGACAGAACTCGTCGTGATTGGAGGTGGTCGACGTTTAGTTGGTTATGAGCGTTGCTACCGATGACTGGTCTGGCTGCTGCTGCTGCTCTTCTTGTGAGAAACTCCTGAGCCGTACTACTCCCCTTATAGCCTTCTTGTCCACCTGTTGCTCCCAGCACTGTCCACCTCCTTGATCCAGTCTAACGTTTCACTTCAATGGCTTACTCTCGCCCAGAAGAGGTATAAATCTATTCTGTATTTCACTCTTTTCGTCCTTGTCACCAGGAGAGGAATAGGCCCTTTCTTTTCTGCCTTCCGTCAGATGTGGTGATGTTCGCGTATTGTACGAGACCTGGTGACCTTGAACCCCAGCTAGAGGACAGAGTAGCGATGTTTGTTATGGTTAGCACGCTGGTGATGCTGACTGGATCACGCTAGAGGCGCTTCCTTCACAGACACACGTGTGATACTGCATTCACAAGCCCGTGTGACACACTGCTTTCACACACACACACACACACACACACACACACACACACACACACACACACACACACACACACACACACACACACACACACACACACACACACACACACACACACACACACACACACTAGTGACGCTGTTGTTACACGCTTGTGACACTGGCTTCTTGAAGGCGATGCTGTCTGTTCTAACACTATTGATGCTGCCTTCACAAATGCAAGTGAAGCTGCCTTCACAAACGCTAGTGATGCTGCATTCACATGCACTACTGATGCTGCATACACAAACGCTACAGACGCTGCTTTCACGAACACTAGTGACGCTGCTTTCACATAAATGAGTGGCTATAATTTAGCAGTGATGGAAGGGGATGGAAGGGGTGTTGGTGATAGTATTACACTACGGCACCAGAGTGAGGGTGTAGTGGGGGTGTAGAGAGGATGATTGTACAATCACAGCACCAAATTTCCTTTTAAAGAACGTAAGCAATTTTCCAAGCAATTATCTCTGCGTTTCCAGCATCACCAAACACTTAATTCATCCTCACGTGTTCCCTTTCTCCCCTCTCGTTTCTCTCAATTACCTCGTTTCGATCATGGATATACATGTATCCTTCTCTCTTCTTGCTTCCCTCGCGCCTGGGGTTTATCGAGCTCTATCTCCCGGTCGCAAAAGTGGGTATGGGGTCTCACTCGGCTGGGCATGTAGCGTACCTACCCACCTGCTCTCTAATACTGTGTGTATCACCGCACCACAGGGGAGGCTTGGCCCTCTCTACACACACCGGCTTGCTCAGCCAACCACAGCCCTCCCTCCATACCCCACCTCCCCAACTCCTCCCCCTCCACCGCCGCCGCCTCCACATCCAACCCTCCATTCCACCGCTAACATCCACTTGGGGGAGTTGAAGATGGTTGAGTATTGCACATCCACTTCGCTGGGTTGTTGGACGGATAGTGGAAGCTGGCTTGGCTTAAAGTTGGGGCTTGAGCAATGGGAGTAAATGTGTTGAGGGTGAGAGTGGGCATCTGGTAGTTCCTCCCATCATACCCACCCCCGCCTTGCAGGCCCCTCCCCCAAACATTACCCACCCTCACTCTTAACCCTCCCTCCCTCCCTCACTCCCTCCCTCCTTCGCATCACCAAACTTCCATACCCTCTCTCTCTCTCCTCCCCAAACCCCTCCCCCACCGTCCCTTCCTCCCCACCATACTTCCCTCCCCACCTTACTTCCCCCACCTTCCCTCCCTCCCCACCTTCTCTTCTTCCAGCCTCCCCCCTATGTCCTTCCAACCCTCACCTCCTTCTTTCCCCCTTGCTCACACCCTAATACACTCCTACCTGCTTATACCCTCCCTCACTTACCCTCCTTCCTCCCTCCAACCATCTTTCCCTCCAACACCTTCCCTTCTTACTCCCCTCCTACATCTTTCCTCTTTCTCTCTCTCCCATCCATATCTCCCAATATCTTCCAACTCTCCCTCTCACATTGTCCTCCCTCCTTCCGGCTCTCTCTCCCTCATCTCCCCAACCCTCTACACTGCAATACTCTCTCCAAGTTATCCTCCTCACGCACGCTTTACGCGGGTTGATACTCGCGAGATTTTACTCGCGGTGGTTCCGGCGGCGATGTTACGCATTCGATGCCCCCTCCCCGCCCACCTGTCCCCCAGTCTCCCTGCCCCCGTCCCCGTCCCCCACAAACCGTTTTCTCCTAGGGGGAGGGGGAGGGGGAGGTTAAGGTGGAAGTGGAGGGGGCATGTGAAAGAACGAGGAGGGCATAGGAGGGATGGAGGGAGCATGTGGAGGAATGACGAGGAAGTGGAGGAATGAAGGGTATAAGGAGGAAAGTGGAGGAGGGATGGAGGGGGTATGCGGAGGGATGGATGGGGTATGTGGAGGGATGGAGGGGGTATGTGGAGGGATGGAGGGAGTATGTGGAGATATGGAGGGGGTATGTGGAGGGATGGAGGGGGTATGTGGAGGGATGGAGGGGGTATGTGGAGGAATGGAGGGGGTATGTGGAGGGATGGAGGGGGTATGTGGAGGGATGGAGGGGGTATGTGGAGGGATGGAGTGGGTATGTGGATGTTTGGAGAGGGTATGTGGAGTTATGGAGGGGTTATGTGGAGGAATGGAGGGGATATGTGGAGGGATGGAGGGGGTATGTGGAGGAATGGAGGGGGTATGTGGAGGGATGGAGGGGGTATGTGGGGAATGGAGGGGGTATGTGGAGGGATGGAGGGGGTATGTGGAGGGATGGAGGGGGTATGTGGAGGGATGGAGGGGGTATGTGGAGGGATGGAGGGGGTATGTGGAGGGATGGAGGGGGTATGTGGAGGGATGTGGAGAATCTTCAGAGTGAACATGTCTTGGAGACCTGAGGTGTTCTAACATCATTCTTCACATTCTAGTTTGTACATTATATCACGCTGATTGAATTATTATTATTATTATTATTATTATTATTATTATTATTATTATTATTATTATTATTATTATTATTACTATTAATATATTCTATCAATATATTAATTAATATATTGTGCAAACTCTGATGTTAGAAACCTTGAACCAGTGCTACTGATGTTAGAAACCTTGAACCAGTGCTACTGATGTTAGAAACCTTGGACCAGTGCTACTGATGTTAGAAACCTTGGACCAGTGCTACTGATGTTAGGAACCTTGGACCAGTGCTACTGATGTTAGAAACCTTGGACCAGTGCTACTGATGTTAGAAACCTTGGACCAGTGCTACTGATGTTAGAAACCTTGGACCAGTGCTACTGATGTTAGAAACCTTGGACCAGTGCTACTGATGTTAGGAACCTTGGACCAGTGCTACTGATGTTAGAAACCTTGGACCAGTGCTACTGATGTTAGAAACCTTGGACCAGTGCTACTGATGTTAGAAACCTTGGACAAGTGCTACTGATGTTAGAAACCTTGGACCAGTGCTACTGATGTTAGAAACCTTGGACCAGTGCTACTGATGTTAGAAACCTTGGACCAGTGCTACTGATGTTAGAAACCTTGAACCAGTGCTACTGATGTTAGAAACCTTGAACCAGTGCTACAGATGTTAGAAACCTTGAACCAGTGCTACTGATGTTAGAAACCTTGAACCAGTGCTACTGATGTTAGAAACCTTGAACCAGTGCTACTGATGTTAGAAACCTTGAACCAGTGCTACTGATGTTAGAAACCTTGAACCAGTGCTACTGATGTTAGACCTTGAACCAGTGCTACTGATGTTAGACCTTGAACCAGTGCTACTGATGTTAGACCTTGAACCAGTGCTACTGATGTTAGAAACCTTGAACCAGTGCTACTGATGTTAGAAACCTTGAACCAGTGCTACTGATGTTAGAAACCTTGAACCAGTGCTACTGATGTTAGAAACCTTGAACCAGTGCTACTGATGTTAGAAACTTTGAACCTGTGATACTGATTCTAGAAACCTTGAACCAGTGCTACTGATGTTAGAAACCTTGAACCAGTGCTACTGATGTTAGAAACCTTGAACCAGTGCTACTGATGTTAGAAACCTTGAACCAGTGCTACTAATGTTAGAAACCTTGAACCAGTGCTACTGATGTTAGAAACCTTGAACCAGTGCTACTGATGTTAGAAACCTTGAACCAGTGCTACTGATGTTAGACCTTGAACCAGTGCTACTGATGTTAGAAACCTTGAACAAGTGCTACTGATGTTAGACCTTGAACCAGTGCTACTGATGTTAGAAACCTTGAACAAGTGCTACTGATGTTAGAAACCTTGAACCAGTGCTACTGATGTTAGAAACCTTGGACCAGTGCTACTGATGTTAGAAACCTTGGACCAGTGCTACTGATGTTAGAAACCTTGAACCAGTGCTACTGATGTTAGAAACCTTGAACAAGTGCTACTGATGTTAGAAACCTTGAACAAGTGCTACTGATGTTAGAAACCTTGAATCAGTGCTACTGATGTTAGAAACCTTGGACCAGTGCTACTGATGTTAGAAACCTTGAACCAGTGCTACTGATGTTAGAAACCTTGGACCAATGCTACTGATGTTAGGAACCTTGAACCGGTGCTACTGATGTTAGAAACCTTGAACAAGTGCTACTGATGTTAGAAGCCTTGGACCAGTGCTACTGATGTTAGAAACCTTTGACCAGTGCTACTGATGTTAGAAACCTTGAGCAAGTGCTACTGATGTTAGAAACCTTGGACCAGTGCTACTGATGTTAGAAACCTTGAACCAGTGCTACTGATGTTAGAAACCTTGGACCAGTGCTACTGATGTTAGAAACCTTGAACCAATGCTACTGATGTTAGAAACCTTGGACCAGTGCTACTGATGTTATGAACCTTGGACAAGTGCTACTGATGTTAGAAACCTTTGACCAGTGCTACTAATGTTAGAAACCTTGGACCAGTGCTACTGAAGTTAGAAACCTTGAACAAGTGCTACTGATGTTAGAAACCTTGAACCAGTGCTACTGATGTTAGAAACCTTGAACCAGTGCTACTGATGTTAGACCTTGAACCAGTGCTACTGATGTTAGAAACCTTGAACAAGTGCTACTGATGTTAGACCTTGAACCAGTGCTACTGATGTTAGAAACCTTGAACAAGTGCTACTGATGTTAGAAACCTTGGACCAGTGCTACTGATATTAGAAACCTTGAACCAGTGCTACTGATGTTAGGAACCTTGGACCAGTGCTACTGATGTTAGGAACCTTGGACCAGTGCTACTGATGTTAGAAACCTTGAACCAGTGCTACTGATGTTAGAAACCTTGAACCAGTGCTACTGATGTTAGAAACCTTGAACTAGTTCTACTGATATTAGAAACCTTGAACCAATGCTACTGATGTTAGAAACCTTGAACTAGTGGTACTGATGTTAGAAACCTTGAACCAGTGCTACTAATGTTAGAAACCCTGAACCAGTGCTACTGATGTTAGGAACCTTGGACCAGTGCTACTGATGTTAGAAACCTTGAACCTGTGCTACTGATGTTAGAAACCTTGAACCAGTGCTACTGATGTTAGAAACCTTTGACCAGTGCTACTGATGTTAGAAACCTTGGACCAGTGCTACTGATGTTAGGAACCTTGGACCAGTGCTACTGATGTTAGGAACCTTGGACAAGTGATACTGATGTTAGAAACCTTGGACCAGTGCTACTGATGTTAGAAACCTTGAACCAGTGCTACTGATGTTAGAAACCTTGAACCAGTGCTACTGATGTTAGAAACCTTGAACCAGTGCTACTGATGTTAGAAACCTTGAACCAGTGCTACTGATGTTAGAAACCTTGAACAAGTGCTACTGATGTTAGAAACCTTGAACCAGTGCTACTGATGTTAGGAACCTTGGACCAGTGCTACTGATGTTAGAAACCTTGGACCATTGCTATTGATATTAGAAACCTTGAACCAGTGCTACTGATGTTAGGATCCTTGGACCAGTGCTACTGATGTTAATAACCTTGGACCAGTGCTACTGATGTTAGAAACCTTGAACCAGTGCTACTGATGTTAGAAACCTTGAACCTGTGCTACTGATGTTAGAAACCTTGAACCAGTGCTACTGATGTTAGAAACCTTTGGCCAGTGCTACTGATGTTAGAAACCTTGGACCAGTGCTACTGATGTTAGGAACCTTGGACCAGTGCTACTGATGTTAGGAACCTTGGACCAGTGCTACTGACGTTAGAAACCTTGAACCAGTGCTACTGGTGTTAGAAGCCTTGGACTAGTGCTACTGCTGTTAGAAACCTTGGACCAGTGCTACTGATGTTAGGAACCTTGGACCAGTGCTACTGATGTTAGGAACCTTGGACCAGTGCTACTGATGTTAGAAACCTTGGACCAGTGCTACTGCTGTTAGAAACCTTGGACCAGTGCTACTGATGTTAGAAACCTTGGACCAGTGCTACTGATGTTAGAAACCTTGGACCAGTGCTACTGATGTTAGGAACCTTGGACTAGTGCTACTGATGTTAGAAACCTTGGACCAGTGCTACTGATGTTAGGAACCTTGGACCAGTGCTACTGATGTTAGAAACTTTGGACCAGTGCTACTGATGTTAGGAACCTTGAACCAGTGCTACTGATGCTAGAAACCTTGAACCAGTGCTACTGATGTTAGAAACCTTGGACCAGTGCTACTGATGTTAGAAACCTTGCACCAGTGCTACTGATGTTAGAAACCTTGAACCAGTGCTACTGATGTTAGGAACCTTGGACCAGTGCTACTGATGTTAGGAACCTTGAACTAGTGCTACTGATGTTAAGAACCTTGGACCAGTGCTACTGATGTTAGGAACCTTGGACCAGTGCTACTGATGTTAGGAACCTTGGACCAGTGCTTCTGACGTTAGAAACCTTGAACCACTGCTACTGATGTTAGAAACCTTGGACCAGTGCTACTGATGTTAGAAACCTTGGACCAGTGCTACTGATGTTAGAAACCTTGGACCAGTGCTACTGATGTTAGAAACCTTGGACCAGTGCTACTGATGTTAGAAACCTTGGACCAGTGCTACTGATGTTAGAAACCTTGGACCAGTGCTACTGATGTTAGAAACCTTGGACCAGTGCTACTGATGTTAGAAACCTTGGACCAGTGCTACTGATGTTAGAAACCTTGGACCAGTGCTACTGATGTTAGAAACCTTGGACCAGTGCTACTGATGTTAGAAACCTTGGACCAGTGCTACTGATGTTAGAAACCTTGGACCAGTGCTACTGATGTTAGAAACCTTGGACCAGTGCTACTGATGTTAGGATCCTTGGACCAGTGCTACTGATGTTAGAAACCTTGGACCACTGCTACTGATGTTAGAAACCTTGAACCAGTGCTACTGATGTTAGGATCCTTGGACCAGTGCTACTGATGTTAGAAACCTTGGACCAGTGCTACTGATGTTAGAAACCTTGGACCAGTGCTACTGATGTTAGGATCCTTGGACCAGTGCTACTGATGTTAGAAACCTTGGACCAGTGCTACTGATGTTAGAAACCTTGGACCAGTGCTACTGATGTTAGAAACCTTGGACCAGTGCTACTGATGTTAGAAACCTTGAACCAGTGCTACTGATGTTAGAAACCTTGGACCAGTGCTACTGATGTTAGAAACCTTGGACCAGTGCTACTGATGTTAGAAACCTTGGACCAGTGCTACTGATGTTAGAAACCTTGGACCACTGCTACTGATGTTAGAAACCTTGAACCAGTGCTACTGATGTTAGGATCCTTGGACCAGTGCTACTGATGTTAGAAACCTTGGACCAGTGCTACTGATGTTAGAAACCTTGGACCAGTGCTACTGATGTTAGGATCCTTGGACCAGTGCTACTGATGTTAGAAACCTTGGACCAGTGCTACTGATGTTAGAAACCTTGGACCAGTGCTACTGATGTTAGAAACCTTGGACCAGTGCTACTGATGTTAGAAACCTTGAACCAGTGCTACTGATGTTAGAAACCTTGGACCAGTGCTACTGATGTTAGAAACCTTGGACCAGTGCTTCTGATGTAAGTGCGCTGGTATGTGTTTCAAAGCATGGGCTTGCTATCAATCAATTCTGTGCTAGACCTGCCTAGCAAGAGTCAGTCAGTCTAGCATGGGCCAGTAAGCCTGCTGGAGTGCTCCACCAGTTATCACACTAGCTCTCCGGGATTCTGACCCTAATTTCCTCTACCCATCTGCCAGCTTCGTAAGTCTGTCCTTGTTATGCTAAACTCCAGTCATAATTCATTCTATCCAGGTGTTCCTCTAGCTATCATTCTATCTTCTATATTTATATTCTCATTGTCTATTGGCCATTATTCATTATGTATGATCATTATCCATTCTATATGACGTTATTATGATACGAAATTAAGAATACTGATCCCAACACTGATGCTTGATGTATCAGTGTTAAGCCCAAGGCTCCTAGCAGAGCCTTCTGTTATACTGTCCTATTCTCAGCTTCTGGGCTCAGTACTCATCCCTGACGGACTCCAAGGCCTCCCAGCAGAACTTGCTATGCTCTCCTAATCTTAACCACCTTGTCAGAATTAGAAATAGATAGACTATAGCTTATCTATCACAAGCTGTGATACAGACGGCGGGGTATCCCATGTACTCCCATGTGATCCTTCTAGCGTTCTCTAGTGTCCATGTGATCCTCCTAGCTTTCTCTAGTGTCCATGTGATCCTCCTAGCGTTCTCAAGTGTCCATGTGATCCCATGTACTTCATGTACTCTCATGTATTCCCATATACTCCCATGTACTCCCTTTCCTTTCCCTTGCCTTGTTATTACTTGCTTCGCCACTTCACCTCTTCAAGGAAAGAGGTGGGAGAGGGTTAACCTTGATGATGCTGAAGAGCTCT
>NC_091317.1:11373166-11380666 GCF_038502225.1 Cherax quadricarinatus
ATAGGTTAATGTTTCAAAGTATTAGACCAAATCTATTTCTAATTCAAAGTGTTAGATCAATTCTAGCTTTCTAATTCAAAGTGTTAGATCAATTCTAGCTTTCTAATTCAAAGTGTTAGATCAATTCTAGCTTTCTAATTCAAAGTGTTAGATCAATTCTAGCTTTCTAATTCAAAGTGTTAGATCAATTCTAGCTTTCTAATTCAAAGTGTTAGATCAATTCTAGCTTTCTAATTCAAAGTGTTAGATCAATTCTAGCTTTCTAATTCAAAGTGTTAGATCAATTCTAGCTTTCTAATTCAAAGTGTTAGATCAATCCTAGCTTTCTAATTCAAAGTGTTAGATCAATTCTAGCTTTCTAATTCAAAGTGTTAGATCAATTCTAGCTTTCTAATTCAAAGTGTTAGATGAATTCTAGCTTTCTAATTCAAAGTGTTAGATCAATTCTAGCTTTCTAATTCAAAGTGTTAGATCAATTCTAGCTTTCTAATTCAAAGTGTTAGATCAATTCTAGCTTTCTAATTCAAAGTGTTAGATAAATTCTAGCTTTCTAATTCAAAGTGTTAGATCAATTCTAGCTTTCTAATTCAAAGTGTTAGATCAATTCTAGCTTTCTAATTCAAAGTGTTAGATCAATTCTAGCTTTCTAATTCAAAGTGTTAGATCAATTCTAGCTTTCTAATTCAAAATGTTAGATCAAATCTAGGCAGCAGTTTCAGGGCTGCTAAATTTAAATATTGTGAAGATAGTGTTGAGTCTCGAGCACGTGGTCCTGGTGGTCTTCTGAGGACCACTACCACACAGGGTGAGTGGTCCTGGTGGTCTTCTGAGGGCCACTATCACACAGGGTGAGTGGTCCTGGTGGTCTTCTGAGGACCACTACCACACAGGGTGAGTGGTCCTGGTGGTCTTCTGAGGGCCACTACCACACAGGGTGAGTGGTCTTGGTGGTCTTCTGAGGACCACTACCACACAGGGTGAGTGGTCCTGGTGGTCTTCTGAGGACCACTACCACACAGGGTGAGTGGTCCTGGTGGTCTTCTGAGGGGGGTGAGTGGTCCTGGTGGTCTTCTGAGGACCCACTACCACAAAGGGTGAGTGGTCCTGGTGGTCTTCTGAGGGCCACTACCACACAGGGTGAGTGGTCCTGGTGGTCTTATGAGGGCCACTGCCACACAGGATGAGTGGTCCTGGTGGTCTTCTGAGGACCACTACCCACACAGGGTGAGTGGTCCCGGTGGTCTTCTGAGCGCCACTACCACACAGGGTGAGTGGTCCTGGTGGTCTTCTGAGGACCACTCAGGGTGAGTGGTCCTGGTGGTCTTCTGAGGACCACTACAACACAGGGTGAGTGGTCCTGGTGGTCTTCTGAGGGCCACTACCACACAGGGTGAGTGGTCCTGGTGGTCTTATGAGGGCCACTGCCACACAGGGTGAGTGGTCCTGGTGGTCTTCTGAGGACCACTACCACACAGGGTGAGTGGTCCTGGTGGTCTTCTGGTGGTCCTGGTGGTCTTCTGAGGGCCACTATCACAAAGGGTGAGTGGTCCTGGTGGTCTTCTGAGGGCCACTATCACACAGGGTGAGTGGTCCTGGTGGTCTTCTGAGGACCACTACCACACAGGGTGAGTGGTCCTGGTGGTCTTCTGAGGGCCACTACCACACAGGGTGAGTGGTCTTGGTGGTCTTCTGAGGACCACTACCACACAGGGTGAGTGGTCCTGGTGGTCTTCTGAGGACCACTACCACACAGGGTGAGTGGTCCTGGTGGTCTTCTGAGGGCCACTACCACACAGGGTGAGTGGTCCTGGTGGTCTTCTGAGGACCACTACCACACAGGGTGAGTGGTCCTGGTGGTCTTCTGAGGACCACTACCACACAGGGTGAGTGGTCCTGGTGGTCTTCTGAGGGCCACTACCACACAGGGTGAGTGGTCCTGGTGGTCTTATGAGGACCACTGCCACACAGGGTGAGTGGTCCTGGTGGTCTTCTGAGGACCACTACCACATAGGGTGAGTGGTCCCGGTGGTCTTCTGAGCGCCACTACCACACAGGGTGAGTGGTCCTGGTGGTCTTCTGAGGACCACTACCACACAGGGTGAGTGGTTCTGGTGGTCTTCTGAGGACCACTATCACACAGGGTGAGTGGTCCTGGTGGTATTCTGAGGACCACTATCACACAGGGTGAGTGGTCCTGGTGGTCTTCTGAGGACCACTACCACACAGGGTGAGTGGTCCTGGTGGTCTTCTGAGGGCCACTACCACACAGGGTGAGTGGTCTTGGTGGTCTTCTGAGGACCACTACCACACAGGGTGAGTGGTCCTGGTGGTCTTCTGAGGACCACTACCACACAGGGTGAGTGGTCCTGGTGGTCTTCTGAGGGCCACTACCACACAGGGTGAGTGGTCCTGGTGGTCTTCTGAGGACCACTACCACACAGGGTGAGTGGTCCTGGTGGTCTTCTGAGGACCACTACCACACAGGGTGAGTGGTCCTGGTGGTCTTCTGAGGGCCACTACCACACAGGGTGAGTGGTCCTGGTGGTCTTCTGAGGACCACTACCACACAGGATGAGTGGTCCTGGTGGTCTTCTGAGGACCACTACCACACAGGGTGAGTGGTCCCGGTGGTCTTCTGAGCGCCACTACCACACAGGGTGAGTGGTCCTGGTGGTCTTCTGAGGACCACTACCACACAGGGTGAGTGGTTCTGGTGGTCTTCTGAGGACCACTATCACACAGGGTGAGTGGTCCTGGTGGTATTCTGAGGACCACTATCACACAGGGTGAGTGGTCCTGGTGGTCTTCTGAGGACCACTACCACACAGGGTGAGTGGTCCTGGTGGTCTTCTGAGGACCACTGCCACACAGGGTGAGTGGTCCTGGTGGTATTCTGAGGCCCACTACCACACAGGATGAGTGGTCCTGGTGGTCTTCTGAGGACCACCACCACACAGGGTGAGTGGTCCTGGTGGTATTCTGAGGACCACTACCACACAGGGTGAGTGGTCCTAATGGTCTTCTGACGACCACTCCAGCACTGTTCACTATCACACAATGTGAGTGGTGCAGGTGGTCTACAGAGGACCACTACCGCACAGGGTGAATGATCCCGGTGGTCTTCTTAGGACCACTACCACACAAGGTAAGTGGCACTCTAACCAGGTAAGTCCTTCTCAGAGAAAGTGAGTGGCAGGCACAAGTGCCACAGGTTTCCTCTAAGAAGTGACTCCCTACCGACCTTTGCCCAACCCCATCCCAACCTCCCTATCCCTACCTATCCTATTCTAACCTCATCAACTCCCCAGAGACAAGCCTGTGAGACCATTGTCACCTCACATCTCAGCCAGGGAGTGCACTCATTTCCACACATAGTTTGATGCGGGAAAGATTCAGTGGTGATAGATACCACGTTGATAGACACCATTGTGATAGATACCATTGTGATAGATACCACGTTGATAGACACCATTGTGATAGATACCATTGTGATAAATACCATGGTGATAGATACCATGGTGAAAGATACCATGGTGATAGATACCATGGTGATAGATACCATGCACTTCTCACTTGAAAAGCTTGTCCAAGGTGTTTTCTGTACCAAGATGCCACGTGTTGCAGTGTCTGACAAGATGAACATCAAAATGGTATACAATACCGACAGGTTGTTAGGTAAGACACATATGCAACAGTTAGACAACTTTATTCCGAAACGTTTCGCCTACACAGTAGGCTTCTTCAGTCGAATACAGAAAGTAGGCAGGAACAGTAGAGATGTGAAGACGATGTAATCAGTCCATCACCATTGAAGTCGTAGAATTTGAGGTTGTCAGTCCCTCGGCCTGGAGAAGTTCAGTTCCATAGTCAGGAACTATCTGAAGATCAAGCGACAGTGCGGAGACTTAAATACTGTCGGAAGGAGAGGTGCAGGGTAGTAGTTGTAGTAGTGGTAGTAGTAGTAGTAGTGAGAGGCCACTGAGAGGTCATGTCCCTCCCAGATCCAACACTTCTCACTTGAAAAGCTTGTCCAAGGTGTTTTCTGTACCAAGATGCCACGTGTGTGACAGATACCATGGTGACAGATACCATGATGAAAGTTACCATGGAGATAGACACCATGGTGACAGATACCATGGTGATAGATACCATGGTGACAGATACCATGGTGACAGATACCATGGTGATAGATACCACGGGGATAGATATCATGGAAACAGAAACCTCGCCATCCTCCTACGCCATCCTTCCTACCGCTCTTGCTCCTTGTCCATTCTTCATCCTTCCTTGCTCCCTCATTCTTTTCTCTCCATCCGTCTTTGGTCCTGCTATCTTCCTCATAAGCTTACTGAAATATGCTGGGAAGATAATATGATAACCCAACACCTGAACCGGGATATGGAGAGATCACTAGCACTAAAAGTATGCTCCAGACCCCTACTATACGATGGAGGAGATTCACACTGGAAATAGAGGAGCGCACCCTCTGTAGGCGAAGACTACGGCTAACAGATCCCTTCAAAGCCAGCAGACTCTCTGAAGAAGAAAAAGCAAGACTGGTAGGGAAATGGAAAAAATGGGTTAGGCTCAAATTGAATGCGTCGTGCAGAGTCCAGCTGGTACAGACGGAGCAAAA
Organism: Cherax quadricarinatus; assembly: GCF_038502225.1. NCBI lineage: Eukaryota > Metazoa > Arthropoda > Malacostraca > Decapoda > Parastacidae > Cherax > Cherax quadricarinatus. The sequence goes on from NC_091317.1 coordinate 11,377,803, forward strand.
GTCGTAAATGAAGCTGAGAGAAATCCAAAAATATTTCTTCTCATGTGCAAAAATCCAGATGGGAAACACGTCGTATCGATCCCTTGATTTAACGAGATGGATCATACACTGATGACAACAAAGAAATAAGGAAGATGCTCAAATCTCAGTGTTAGTCAGTGTTTATTGAACTGTTAATCAGCCTGAAAATTGAGGCCTATATGAGTTCTTCATGAATAAGATGTAAAATGCTTCAAAACTTCTCCATAATGTCTAATATAACTCTAACTTCACTTGACTTCGAAACTGTTGAATGCTCCTACAGTGAAGTGTTCTGTTCCCCAAGCAGTGTGCTAACCCCACTTCTCTTTCTCATTTTAATATCTGACACTGACAAAGACAGACCATAACGCTCTGTCATCCTTTGCAAACGATATTGTAATCTGCATGACATAAAACAAATCTTGCAGTGGTCTACTGACAGCAATATGATGTTCAACGAAGATAAATTTTAGTTGCTAGATTACGGAAGGATTGGGGAAATAAAAGGATCAGAGAACAAGACAAACTCAAATCACTCAATATAACGTAAATCTACTGAGAGAGACCTAGGAGTGATAATGTCAGAGGATATGTTCAAGGATCACAACAATGTCATTATCGCTCCTGCAAGGAAAATGATAGGTTTGATAACTAGAACTTGCAGGACAAGAGATGCCAAGCCAATGATGATATTCTTCAAGTCACTCGTTCTCTCTAGGATAAAATATTACCGTCAAGCCAGACGAAACTACAGAACTGGAAAGTGCACAGAGAACCTTCACAGCTCGCATAAACTCAGTCAGGCACCTCAATTACTGAAAGTCCTTGAAGTCGCTAGAACTATATTTACAACGTAGGCGAGAAAGATATATAATTTATCCCTGATGATCCTGTAGGGAATGGTCCTAAAGCCGAAATCAGTACATATGAACACAAGAAATTTTGGCAGACGGTATAGGGCACCAGTAGCGATGAGCACAGTAAGAGAGAGAACTCACTAAGTGTAAAAGGTCCACGACTTTTCAACACCTTCCTTTCCATGCATAAGCGGAATTACTAAGAGCCCCCTGGTTGTCCTCAAATCAGTTCCTGATCAGCTGGGGCAGTGATGCATGTGTTGGGCTGTGGGCGGCGGGTATCAAGAGCCTGATCGATCAGGTTGTTGGTAACTAGGAGGCTTGGTCTAGGACCAGGGCCACGGAAGTAGCGACGTATGGAAGCGACTACACGTAACCATCCTTCCTTCCTTCGTTGTTCCCTCACCATCCTTCCTTGTTCACTCTCTATCCTCCCTTCCTTGTTCCCTCTCAATCCTTCCTTTCTCTCTTACCCCCTCTCCACTCTTCCTTCCTTCCTTCCCTCCGTTTCTTCCTCACACCCGCCCTTCCCTCCCTCAACGTACAACACCCAACAATACCCACACCAACGAGTCTTTCTTCCCCCACCCACCCTCCCTCCCACCAAACCAACCCCCACCCACCAACCTTCCCTCCCGTCCAACAAACCCCCACCCACCTCCTTCGCCCACTCTCCACCCTCCCTCACCCACCAGCACCACCCACCTCCCATCCCCCATTACCGTACCGTCCATCCTATTGGGCAGTTTCCACCCATAGCTCCTCCCTCGCTTTTCCCCTTTTGTCAGTTCCCCCTTCCAGCGCCCTCTCTACAGTTTCCCTCCCTCCATCCTTCTATTTCCCTCTCTACAGTTGCCTTTCCTCCATCCCCCTATCATCCCACAGATTCCCTCCAACCTTCTAGAGTTTCCCTTCATCCATCATTCTAGTTCCCGCCCTGCAGTTATAATAATTCCTCCTTCCTTCTAGTTCCCTCCAAAAATTTTCCCTCCATCCATCCTTCTAGCTCTCTCTCTACAGTTTCCCTTCAACCTTCTAAAGTGATTGGAACAACTGTACCATGAGTGACTGGAACAACTGTGTCTGACTGGAACAACTGTGTCTGACTGCAACAACTGTGTCTGACTGGAACAACTGTGTCTGACTGCAACAACTGTGTCTGACTGGAACAACTGTGTCTGAGTGACTGGAAGAGCTGTACCATGAGTGAGTGGAACAACTGTACCATGAGTGACAAGAACAACTGTATCATGAATGACTGGAACAACTGTACCATGAGTGACTGGAACAACTCTGTCATGAGTGACTGGAACAACTGTACCATGAGTGACTGGAACAACTGTACCATGAGTGACTAGAACAACTGTACCATGAGTGACTGGAACAACTGTGTCATGAGTGACTGGAACAACTGTACCATGAGTGACTGGAACAACTGTACCATGAGTGACTGGAACAACTGTGTCATGAGTGACTGGAAGAGCTGTACCATGAGTGACTGGAACAACTGTACCATGAGTGACAAGAACAACTGTATCATGAATGACTGGAACAACCGTACCATGAGTGACTGGAACAACTCTGTCATGAGTGACTTGAACAACTGTACCATGAGTGACTAGAACAACTGTACCATGAGTTACTGGAACAACTGTGTCATGAGTGACTGGAACAACTGTACCATGAGTGACTGGAACAACTGTACCATGAGTGACTGAAACAACTGTCATGAGTGACTGGAACAACTGTACCATGAGTGACTGGAACAACTGTATCATGAGTGACAGGAACAACTGTACCATGAGTGACTGGAACAACTGTACCATGAGTGACTGAAACAACTGTGTCATGAGTGACTGGAACAACTGTACCATGAGTGACTGGAACAACTGTATCATGAATGACTGGAACAAATGTACCATTAGTAATTGGAACAACTGTACCATGAGTGACTGGAACAACTGTGTCATGAGTGACTGTAACAAC
>NC_091317.1:11383166-11423166 GCF_038502225.1 Cherax quadricarinatus
CCCTCCCTCCTTCCCCTTCCCCACCATACATAACCCCTCCCTCCTTCCCCTTCCCCACCATACATAACCCCTCCCTCCTTCCCCTTCCCCATCGGACTGTCGTTTTCCCGCTTTCCCTTACATTATTCCTCTTCTGTTTTCATCATTTTCTTCTTCTTCTTCTTCTTCTTCTTCTTCTTCTTCTTCTTCTTCTTATTATTATTATTATTATTATTATTATTATTATTATTATTATTATTATTATTATTATTATTTTTACTGAGAGGTGTCAACTTTAAGGGGTGTCAGATCTGTTCCCTGGATCAAGAGCCCCTGACCATCATCACGGGGCTAGGCACCCCCTCCCCGCCCCTCCCAGAGGTTGGCAGTGGGGGAGGGGGGTCAGTGATCACCCCCACATCCGTGAGAATCAGTGACTCCTCCCACACACTCCTCCCACACCTCCACCCCCACCCGCCCCTCCCAAGGTAGAGTTCAGCCCCGCCCACACCACCCTCACTCCCAACTATACTTGGGAAGCGTTAAAGCTGTACGGGGGATGAGGGAAAATCAGGCAGCGCCATTTGGAATGGGTGGTAATGAGGTGGTTAGGTGCGTGCAAATGGGGGGGAGGAGGAGGGGATGAATGGGGTAGTGGAGGTACATACCCTGGGATACCTGAATACTGACATGTCCCTCCTTGTCCTCCCTTCAAGGGAGCTCCGCCCACTAATTCCCCGTCTCCCCTTCCCCTTCCCCTCCCACCCACCCCTCCCCATCTGCTTCCCCCTCCCCAACCTCCCCCGTTTAACCAAACCGTTCCTTGGCGATCGGACATAACTAGTCACCCGGCTGTCTAATACGGCTGAAGTAAACACCTCACCCGGCCGGGTCTTCCCGGGTGCTTCCGAGAGTAGAGGAAGGAGGGAAGGTTGGTGGGCCAGTAGAAGGGAAGGGGAGGGAGGTTAGAGTGCGCACGAGTGAAGGTTAGAGGCGCTGTGAGAGTGCACAGTAATGGCATCTCAATGCTTGAGCCTTCAAAGATCATTACTTCTGTCCTGTCTGACGTAGTGTTCCCTGGCCTGCCAGGCTACCCAACACTGCTTAATCCCACTCAAGTGCGGGTAGGAGAGGGAGAGAGAGGGTAGAGAAAGGGGGGAAGAGAGATTAAAGGAGTGTATGAGAAAGATAGATAGCAAGAGGCATGCTCAGGCTGTCTACTGAGAGGTGCTATCTACCTCTTCTTAGATTAAGGACTATCGTATATTAGGTAGATGTATGAATCAATAATAGAAAAGCAGAAGGTTCTCTCCCTAGAGAACTGATAAAGGAAAGGGTAAATAATAATAATAATGTTGATAATAATAGTAACAATAATAATAATGCAAATAATAATAATAATAATAATATAATAATGCTAATAATAATAATAATAATAATAATAATAATAATAATAATAATAATAATAATAATAATAATTTTGTAATTTATAAAATTTCTTAGGTCCAGGTTCTCGAACCATCTTGTCCAGGTTCTCGATCCATCTGGTCCAGGTTCTCGAACCATCTTGTCCAGGTTCTCGATCCATCTGGTCCAGGTTCTCGAACCATCTTGTCCAGGTTCTCGATCCATCTGGTCCAGGTTCTCGAACCATCTGGTCCAGGTTCTGGAACCATCTGGTCCAGGTTCTCGAACCATCTGGTCCAGGTTCTCGAACCACCTGGTTTAGGTTCTCGAACCATCTGGTCCAGGTTCTCGAACCATCTAGTTCAGGTTCTCGAACCATCTGGTTCAGGTTCTCGAACCATCTGGTCCAGGTTCTCGAACCATCTGATCCAGGTTCTCGGTCCATCTGATCCAGATTCTCGAACATTTAGTCCCAGTTCTTCCTCTTCGAAATAGGAAGAAAAACCTCCCCACGCTTATTCTCAGTGACCACTTGAACCCCAGACGAGCTACAGGGGGGGAGGGGGGGAGGAAGGGGAAGGGCGAAAGAGGGAAAAGGCTGATGCCTTGATGCCCGTGAAGGGCTCTTGATCCAAGGAACTGGAGCTACCCCCGAAGGGCGTTGACCGTAGGCCGCTTTCAGAAAGTGAACCTTCAACGGGTTACGATAAATCAGAAACAGGCGACCGGAAGCATACCTTTGATTATCGAAGATTAAAGCAAAGTTCACCAGGTTAGAACTTAATGGTGAAGCAAAGTTCACCAGGTTAGAACTTAATGGTGAAGCAAAGTTCACCAGGTTCGAACTTAATGGTGAAGCAAAGTTCACCAGGTTAGAACTTAATGGTGAAGCAAAGTTCACCAGGTTAGAACTTAATGGTGAAGCAAAGTTCACCAGGTTAGAACTTAATGGTGAAGCAAAGTTCACCAGGTTAGAACTTAATGGTGAAGCAAAGTTCACCAGGTTAGAACTTAATGGTGAAGCAAAGTTCACCAGGTTAGAACTTAATGGTGAAGCAAAGTTCACCAGGTTAGAACTTAATGGTGAAGCAAAGTTCACCAGGTTAGAACTTAATGGTGAAGCAAAGTTCACCAGGTTAGAACTTAATGGTGAAGCAAAGTTCACCAGGTTAGAACTTAATGGTGAAGCAAAGTTCACCAGGTTAGAACTTAATGGTGAAGCAAAGTTCACCAGGTTAGAACTTAATGGTGAAGCAAAGTTCACCAGGTTAGAACTTAATGGTGAAGCAAGACAATCACTTCGAATAAAAACAAACCTAGAATAATGACTGCAGTGACCATTGATTACCCTAATTTCAGACTGATTAATGTTGGCTGTCGTGCAAGACTTGAAACGTTACACAAATAACCCGCACATGGGAAAAATTGAGGCCTACAGCGACGTTTCGGTCCGACTTGGGCCATTTACAAAGTCACACTTACTTTATAAATGGTCCAAGTCTGACCGAAACGTCGTGGCCAGCTCCTCTCTCCTATGTGCAGGATATTTGTGTATTGTTCCAGTCACGGTATTGTTCCAGTCACGGTATTGTTCCAGTCACGGTATTGTTCCTGTCACGGTATTGTTCCTGTCACGGTATTGTTCCAGTCACGGTATTGCGGCTGTGTGTACTACAGACTTGACCTTACAGGAGTCAGCAAGTGTTGCTGACTGGTGCATGACGCTCTTACTGTCCAGTGATGGTGGTGATCATGCTGTCTGGGGCCCATACTGGTGATCATGTTGTCTGTGGTCCATCCTGATGATCATGTTGTCTGTGGTCCATCCTGGTGATCATGTTGTCTGTGGTCCATCCTGGTGATCATGTTGTCTGTGGTCCATCCTGATGATTATGTTGTCTGTGGTCCATCCTGGTGATCATGTTGTCTGTGGTCCATCCTGATGATCACGTTGTCTGTGGTCCATCCTTATTATCATGTTGTCTGTGGTCCATCTTGATGATCATGTTGTCTGTGGTCCATCCTGATGATCATGTTGTCTGTGGTCCATCCTGGTGATCATGTTGTCTGTGGTCCATCCTGATGATCACGTTGTCTGTGGTCCATCCTTATTATCATGTTGTCTGTGGTCCATCTTGATGATCATGTTGTCTGTGGTCCATCCTGGTGATCATGTTGTCTGTGGTCCATCCTGATGATCATGTTGTCTGTGGTCCATCCTGGTGATCATGTTGTCTGTGGTCCATTCTGGTGATTATGTTGTCTGTGGTCCATCCTTATTATCATGTTGTCTGTGGTCCATCTTGATGATCATGTTGTCTGTGGTCCATCCTGGTGATCATGTTGTCTGTGGTCCATCCTGATGATCATGTTGTCTGTGGTTCATCCTGTTGATCATGTTGTCTGTGGTCCATCCTGTTGATCATGTTGTCTGTGGTCCATCCTGTTGATCATGTTGTCTGTGGTCCATCCTGTTGATCATGTTGTCTGTGGTTCATCCTGTTGATCATGTTGTCTGTGGTTCATCCTGTTGATCATGTTGTCTGTGGTCCATCCTGTTGATCATGTTGTCTGTGGTCCATCCTGTTGATCATGTTGTCTGTGGTTCATCCTGTTGATCATGTTGTCTGTGGTCCATCCTGTTGATCATGTTGTCTGTGGTCCATCCTGGTGATCATGTTGTCTGTGGTTCATCCTGTTGATCATGTTGTCTGTGGTCCATCCTGATGATCATGTTGTCTGGGGTCCATCCTGTTGATCATGTTGTCTGTGGTCCATCCTGATGATCATGTTGTCTGGGGTCCATCCTGATGATCATGTTGTCTGTGGTCCATCCTGATGATCATGTTGTCTGTGGTCCATCCTGATGATCATGTTGTCTGTGGTTCATCCTTATGATCATGTTGTCTGTGGTCCATCCTGTTGATCATGTTGTCTGTGGTCCATCCTGTTGATCATGTTGTCTGTGGTCCATCCTGTTGATCATGTTGTCTGTGGTCCATCCTGTTGATCATGTTGTCTGTGGTCCATCCTGATGATCATGTTGTCTGTGGTTCATCCTTATGATCATGTTGTCTGTGGTCCATCCTGTTGATCATGTTGTCTGTGGTCCATCCTGTTGGGGTGTTCGCATCGCTATTGGGCCGTGCGGACGTGCTGCGCAGTAGCTCCTGATTGAGTTGGCTTTTGCACAGACGTGTACTTAGCTCTGTGAAGACCTGTTTGCGCGCTCTCTACGAATTGAAGCAAGATGCCCTCCATCGAGCAACTTTACCAACAGCTTAAGGAAGAATTGAGGATAGCGAAGTTGGAGATTCGGCGACTGACCGAGGAAAACAAGAAGATTCGTAGTAGTCCTTCTGTTTTGAGTCCTCAGGTCAAGAAGGGAAACTGGTCAGTGGCTAGACAGCAGGGAACGAAGTTGACGATCAAGAAGACGAATGGAAAGATAGAAACGATGAAGAAGAAAGAGACTGCCGTGGAAACTGTTGTGGAAACATCTAATACATTCTCAGGCTACCCGACGAATGTGAGTCGACTACTGGGAACATCACGACGAACGACAGCAGGGAAGGTAAGAATATTGTTGTTGTTTGGGATAGCCAAGTTAGGTATATGGATAGGGCGTTTTGCTTGAAGGATAGGAGTAGGAGACAGAGAGTTTGCTTTCCTGGGGCTGGGATGGAGGATATTGTTAGCCATCTGGATGACATCATGAGAGGTAATGGGAGCAATCCTATCATCTCTCTCACTGCTGGAGGCAACGATGTTGGCAGACGTAGGAGTGAAGACCTGATTAGCAGGTATAGGTCAGCAATAGAAATAATTAGGAGTAAGGGTGGGAACCCTGTCATATGCGGTATTTTGCCAAGGAGAAGAGTTGGAAATGAATGGTTGTCCAGGGCAATTGGTGTTAATTGCTGGCTGGACAAATACTGTAAGGAAAATGCGGTAACATTCATTGACAACTGGGACCTCTTCTATGGCAGAAATGACATGTATGCCAGGGATGGGGTTCACTTATCTAGGTCTGGGATGGTAGCACTGGCAACTGCAGTGGAGGGAGCAGTTAGGACTTTAAACTAGGAATAGTTAGTGGTATGGGTTTTGGCAGGAAAACAGTGAAGTCCCAGTGTAGTAATATTACGAGTTCTAGGGGAACTAGTAATAAGCAGAACGAGGTAGATATTGAAAAGCCAGGGACTTTGGGTGACAAGGACAGTAATAGGTTTAGTAGTAAAACAGAAATGAGCAGGAAGGGTAAAGAGAAAGGAGAGTCTTTCAATTTTTATTATGCTAATTGCCGTAGTGCTAGGAACAAGATGGACGAGTTGAGATTAGTTGCTAGTGCAGGTAACATTGATGTATTTGCCTTAACTGAGACGTGGTTTAATTCAAAAAGTCGGGACATGCCTGCGGAATGTCATATTCAGGGTTTTAAATTGTTCCAAGTAGATAGAAGTATCGGGAAGGGGGGTGGGGTGGCATTGTATGTCCGAGATCGCTTGAACTGTTGCATAAAAACGGGTATTAAGTCTGAAGTAACACATACAGAGTCTGTTTGGATAGAATTTTCAGAGGGGCATGAAAAGCTGATTTTAGGAGTGATATACCGTCCCCCAAACTTAAGATAGGGACCAAGGGAGACTACTATGGGAGGAAATTGTTAAGACCACAAGGCACGATAATGTAGTAATTCTAGGAGACTTTAACTTTAGTCATATTGATTGGAATTTCTTGACTGGGAATTTAGAATCATACGACTTCTTAGAAGTAGTTCAGGATTGTTTTTTGAAGCAGTTTGTGACAGAACCTACAAGGGGAAATAACCTGCTTGACTTAGTTCTGGCAAACAATGAATCCCTTGTTAATAATTTAGAAATTTCAGAGGAACTGGGTGCTAGCGACCACAAATCAATTACATTTAGCATTGAATGGAAGTACGATAGTAACGATAACTCAGTAACAGTCCCAGATTTTCGCTTAGCAGATTACGATGGGCTTAGAGAACACTTATCATCTGTTGACTGGGGTAACGAAGAGAGCTATCAATATGACAGTTTTCTGAACACTATACATGTTGTGGAAATATAAACACATATGCAGTATGATGTGATCCTTTATTGACAACGTTTCACCCACACAGTGGGCTTTTTCAAGTCACTGTGTGGGTGAAACGTTGTCAATAAAGGATCACATCATACTGCATATGTGTTTATATTTCCACTGTGTCGGTATTTGATACCATTTATTTCCACTATACATGCTGCTCAGAGAACGTTTATTCCATATAAAGAAATTAGATCAAATAGAAATGACCCAAAATGGATGAATAATAGGCTGAAATATCTACTAGGGCATAAGAAAGGAATTTATAGGCGTATCAAAAGAGGTGAGGGTCATCTTATGAATCAGTATATTGACATTAAGAGGGACATTAAAAAGGGGATAAGAAAAGCTAAAAGGGACTATGAAATTAAAGTTGCTAGGGATTCTAAAACTAACCCAAAAAGTTTTTTCCAGGTCTATAGAACAAAAGTCAGAGATAAGATAGGTCCCCTTAAAAATAACTATGGGCACCTTACTGACAAAGAGAATGAAATGTGCTCGATTTTTAATAATTATTTTCTCTCAGTTTTTACACAGGAAGACACTAACAATATTCCAGTAATTAATTTTTATAGTGGGCTAGAAGAAGATAAATTATGTAACATCACAGTCACTAGTGAAATGGTTGTGAAGCAGATAGACAGACTGAAGCAAAATAAGTCGCCGGGTCCTGATGAGGTTTTTTCAAGGGTTCTTAAGGAATGCAAAATGGAACTCTGTGAACCATTAACTAATATTTTTAATTTATCTCTTCAAACAGGTGTAGTGTCTGATATGTGGAAGATGGCTAATGTAATTCCTATTTTTAAAACAGGGGACAAGTCGTTACCGTCAAATTATCGCCCAATAAGCCTGACCTCAATTGTAGGCAAATTACTAGAGTCAATTATAGCTGAGATTATAAGAAGCCATCTCGATAAGCATAGCTTGATTAATGATACTCAGCATGGATTCACAAGAGGCCGGTCTTGTCTAACTAATTTATTAACTTTCTTCAGTAAAGCTTTTGAGGCTGTTGACCACGATAAAGAATTTGATATTATTTACTTAGATTTTAGTAAGGCTTTTGATAGAGTTCCGCACCATAGACTGTTAAAGAAAGTGGCAGCTCATGGCATTGGGGGAAAAGTGCTCTCGTGGATCGAGTCATGGCTCACTGACAGGAAGCAGAGAGTGTCCATAAATGGGGTTAAGTCCGAGTGGGGATCCGTGACAAGTGGCGTTCCACAGGGATCAGTCTTGGGCCCGTTGTTGTTTATAATATATATCAATGATCTTGATGAGGGAATTACTAGTGATATGAGCAAATTCGCCGATGACACAAAGATAGGTACGATAATTGATTCAAACGTAGATGTTATGGAACTTCAGAAGGATTTAAACAAGCTCTATTCTTGGTTAGAAAAGTGGCAGATGCAGTTCAATGTAGATAAATGCAAGGTTCTGAAGCTTGGGAGTGCCCATAACCCTAGTACTTGGAAATAAATGGTATAAAATACCGACACAATGGCAATATAAACACAAATGCAGTATAATGTGATCCTTTATTGACTACGTTTCGCCCACACAGTGGGCTTTTTCAAGTCACAAACAGAACTACCTGGGGTGGAAGGAACGCGAATATTTATAGTCCGGCTGAGGTCAGGTGAAGAATGCTGCATCTGATGATGTACCGAGTGGGGTTATAGGTAGTTCTGTTTGTGACTTGAAAAAGCCCACTGTGTGGGCGAAACGTAGTCAATAAAGGATCACATTATACTGCATTTGTGTTTATATTGCCAACCCTAGTACTTATAAGTTAAATGATGTAGAACTTAGCCATACAGATTGCGAAAAGGACTTGGGGGTTATGGTGAGCAGCAACCTTAAACCAAGACAGCAATGCCTAAGCGTACGTAATAAGGCAAATAGATTACTGGGATTTATATCAAGAAGTGTAAGCAACAGAAGTCCAGAGGTCATACTGCAGCTTTATACATCATTAGTAAGGCCTCACCTAGATTATGCAGCTCAGTTCTGGTCTCCATATTACAGAATGGACATAAATTCGTTAGAAAACATTCAGCGTAGGATGACTAAAATAATACATAGCATTAGAAATCTTCCTTATGAAGAAAGATTGAAGACTCTTAAGTTACATTCACTTGTTAGACGAAGAATGAGGGGAGACCTGATCGAAGTGTATAAGTGGAAGATAGATATTAATAAAGGGGATATTAATAAGGTCTTGAGGATGTCTCTCCAAGAGAGAACCCGCAGTAATGGATTTAAATTAGATAAGTTTAGATTTAGAAAGGACATAGGAAAGTATTGGGTTATTGAGGCTGGGACTTTGGGTAGTTTCAAATTTAGGTTGGATAAGTACATGAGTGGGAGGGGTTGGATTTGAGTGGGACTTTCACATCAGAGCTTATTTCTTGGGTGGCATTGAAAATTGGGTTGGGCAAATGTTTTGTTAGTGGGATGAATTGTAAAGGACCTGCCTAGTATGGGCCAACAGGCCTCCTACAGTGTTCCTCCTTTCTTATGTTCTTATGTTCTTATGTGGTCCATCCTGTTGATCATGTTGTCTGTGGTTCATCCTGATGATCATGTTGTATGTGGTCCATCCTGATGATCATGTTGTCTGTGGTCCATCCTGATGATCATGTTGTATGTGGTCCATCCTGTTGATCATGTTGTCTGTGGTCCATCCTGTTAATCCTGTTGTATGTGGTCCATCCTGTTGATCATGTTGTCTGTGGTCCATCCTGTTGATCATGTTGTCTGTGGTCCATCCTGATGATCATGTTGTCTGTGGTCCATCCTGTTGATCATGTTGTCTGTGGTCCATCCTGATGATCATGTTGTCTGTGGTCCATCCTGATGATCATGTTGTCTGTGGTCCATCCTGGTGATCATGTTGTCTGTGGTCCATCCTGATGATCATGTTGTCTGTGGTCCATCCTGATGATCATGTTGTCTGTGGTCCATCCTGGTGATCATGTTGTCTGTGGTCCATCCTGATGATCATGTTGTCTGTGGTCCATCCTTGTGATCATGTTGTCTGTGGTCCATCCTGGTGATCATGTTGTCTGTGGTTCATCCTGATCATCTTGCTGTCTGTGGTCCATCCTGGTGATCATGTTGTCTGTGGTCCATCCTGGTGATCGTGTTGTCTGTGGTCCATCCTGGTGATCATGTTGTCTGTGGTCCATCCTGGTGATCATGTTGTCTGTGGTCCATCCTGGTGATCATGTTGTCTGTGGTCCATCCTGATGATCATGTTGTCTGTGGTCCATCCTGGTGATCATGTTGTCTGTGGTCCATCCTGGTGATCGTGTTGTCTGTGGTCCATCCTGATGATCATGTTGTCTGTGGTCCATCCTGGTGATCATGTTGTCTGTGGTCCATCCTGGTGATCATGTTGTCTGTGGTCCATCCTGGTGATCGTGTTGTCTGTGGTCCATCCTGGTGATCGTGTTGTCTGTGGTCCATCCTGGTGATCATGTTGTCTGTGGTCCATCCTGGTGATCATGTTGTCTGTGGTCCATCCTGGTGATCGTGTTGTCTGTGGTCCATCCTGATGATCATGTTGTCTGTGGTCCATCCTGGTGATCATGTTGTCTGTGGTCCATCCTGATGATCATGTTGTCTGTGGTCCATCCTGGTGATCATGTTGTCTGTGGTCCATCCTGGTGATCATGTTGTCTGTGGTCCATCCTGGTGATCGTGTTGTCTGTGGTCCATCCTGATGATCATGTTGTCTGTGGTCCATCCTGGTGATCATGTTGTCTGTGGTCCATCCTGATCATCTTGCTGTCTGGGGTCTACTTTTGATGCATGGTCACTATTATTATTATTATTATTATTATTATTATTATTATTATTATTATTATTAATAATAATAATAATAATAATAATAATAATAATATTATTATTATTATTATTATTATTATTAATAATAATAATAATAATAATAATAATAATAATAATATTATTATTATTATTATTATTATTATTATTATTATTATTATTATTATTATTATTATTATGATTAATAATAATAATAATAATAATAATAATAATAATAATAATATTATTATTATTATTATTATTATTATTATTATGATTAATAATAATAATATTATTATTATTATTATTATTATGATTAATAATAATAATATTATTATTATTATTATTATTATTATTATTATTATTATTATTATTATGATTAATAATAATAATAATAATAATATTATTATTATTATTATTATTATTATTATTATTATTATTATTATTATTATTATGATTAATAATAATAATAATAATAATATTATTATTATTATTATTATTATTATTATTATTATTATTATTATTATTGAAAGTATTAATATTATTGATACTAATATTGTTGTTGTTTTTGTTATTATTATTGTTATTATTATTATTTTTGGTGGTGGTGGGGACGAAGATGACACGTCTTCAAGAGTTGTGCTAAGGTTCTAGGACCCTAGAGAAAAGAAATAAGTAATTCCCATGATTGTATTTTAAGAGGCGGGGGCAGGAGCTGATACTCAACCTCTTATTACACTCATCACCCGTCAGAACTCCTTGCACCCATCACTCGTCAAAACTCATCTTGCTTCTTAATGCAAAAGTAGTGTGGGGTATTCACCCTCAGCGCTAAACCCATGTGGGTCATTTGGCGTAAGACGTGGTGGAGGCTCGATCCTCTGTCCGGTAACCCCAGTACTTGACCAGCCAGGCTGTTGGTGAGGGCAGGAAGGCAGGAGTGGCAGCCTGGCCAGGAAGCCACAGTGCTAGCCTGGAGGGACACACAGCAACATTCTCTAGTCATGTTTATGTGGCCTTTCCTACTGTTATTATCATTGTCAGGACGTCTAGTTTAGTACCCACCCCGGCGGCGCTACTAGTTCCTAGATAGTGGGTTTATGTATGGGTGGGGGAGGTGGGGAGAGGCGTGGGGAGTTAGAGAAAGGGGGGAGTGTTGTGGTGGTGGTAGGTGTGAGGGTGGTAGCAGTCTTGGGGGTGGTAGTAGGGACAGTAGTGGTGGTAGCTGTGGTGAAGGTAAGGAGGTAGGGATGATGATGGTGGTAGGAAGCAACAGAGATGTCTTCTCTCACTGCTGGGATTGATGTGAAAATCTTTTCAGTCTGTTAAACAGAATCATATTGTGAACCTCTCATCTACGTCATTACTACACTGTTCATCCTATCTACCAGTGTGTGTGCCTTTTCAGTCACTCGTACTTTTTGGTCTTCCTCCCCTCTCTCTCTCTCTCTGTCTCTGTCTCTCTCTCTCTCTCTCTCTCTCTCTCTCTCACCTTAGCTTCTTCTGACTTGCTCTCGTGTCTGGTTACTTACTGACGTCTTCAGCAGTGTTCACAGGTTGTTCCCGTGGTAACAACATCCAGGGTAGTGTTGCACACCTTGCCTCTGCTACCAAGGCAAGCTCTCTCCTAGCCATCCATCTCTCTATTTTATTCACCAATCTTTATATTTGGTGAAACAGGAATTGTAAAATGCACTAATCTGTAATGTATATATACAGACATTCTGTACAAATATTTTCACAGCTTGCATAAGGAAGTCCAACTATCAGATTACCAAATCTGGGTCCTGCATGGCAAGTGTAAGTTAATCAATCCAAAAATAAATTATTCTACGTCTAACACTGACTAATTCTTACAAAAGATTTATAACAAAAGTGATAAGTTGTGCAGCTCAATAGCGCATGGCCAAATACTGCATGTGTGTATGTGTTTGTACTCACCTATATTTGGTTGTAGGGGCCGAGTCACAGCTCACCCAGACCATGGAAAACAAAAGAGGAGAACCAAATCCTCTCCAGATAAGGAGGTGTTTAGTGCCAAGAAGGAAAAAAGACTGGCAGGAAATGACAGAAATCCTACACTAATTGAAAACACTTCTGGAGTGAAGGCGCAGTCATTGACCTCCACTCCAGAACAACAGATATTAATGCCAGCAAACAAATACCCTCTAACTTCCATCATTATAATGACATTTATCTTTGCAAACATACAGGGTCTACAGCCATCAACAAACAACAAAATACCTTACATCAAGGGACTGACTGCTAGCGGAGTCAAATGCAATGTTTGCGGCTTTCACAGAGACCCACATAAAGGATCATTTTGAGACAAGAATCTCAGGAGGAACTTAAAGCCATAAAAGAAATTGAAAGAAACCCAAAATACTTCTTCTCTTATGCCAAATCTAAGGGAAAAACATCATTCAGTATTGGACTCTTGTTTAGACGATGTACGACCCACACAAATAACAGCAAAGAAACGAGTGAGATATTAAAGTCCCAATACAACTCAGTGTTCAGCAGTCCGTTAACCAGACTAAGGATCGACAATCGAAATGGTTTTTTTTTATGCTCGAGACCCAAAATTTGGTCATTTCAAAAGTTTCTGATATTATCCTAACACCACAAGACTTCGAAAAGGTAATTAACTACATACCCATGCACTCTGCCCCAAGCCCGGACTCGTGGAACTCCATGTTCATCAAGAACTACAAGAAGCCCCTTTCACGTGCCTTTAACATTCTATGGATAGGGAGCGTAGACACAGGAGTTACACCACTCACTAAAAAAACAGACATAGCCCCACTCCACAAAGGTGACAGTAAAGCAATTGCAAAGAAGTACAGACCGATAGCTCTAACATCTCATATCATAAAAATCTTTGAAAGGGTTCTAAGAAGCAAGATCGTCAAACATCTAGATACCCATCAATTACACAACCCAGGACAACACGGGTTTAGAGCAGGTCGCTCCTGCCTGACCCACCTACTAGACAACTATGACAAAGTCCTGGATGCTTTAGAGGATAAATAAAATGCAAATGTAGTATACACAGCCTTTGCAAAAGCCTTCGACAAGTGTGACCATGGTGTAAAAGCGCACAAAAATGCGTGATAAAGGAATAACAGGAACAGTTGGTAGATGGATCTATAACTTCCTAACAAATAGAACACAAAGAAGAATAGTAAAAAGAGTAAAGTCTGAGGCAGCTACAGTGAAAAGCTCTGTTCCACAAGGCACAGTACTCGCTCCCATCCTGTTCCTCATCCTCATATCTGACAAAGACAGAGATGTAAGACATAGGTCCGTGTCTTCCTTTGAGGATGACACCCGGATAGTCAAGACAGTGACCTCCATCGAAGACACCGCGAGACTCCTGGCGGACATCAACCAAATCTTTAAACGGACCGCAGAAAACAATATGAGCTTCAATGAAGAGAAATTTCAACTATTCGGATATGGAAAACTTGAGGAAATTAAAACTGTATCAGGGTATATAACAAATTTTAACCACACAATAGATCGAAAAACTAATGTGAAGGACCAGGGAGTGAGAATGTCAGAGGATCTCACCTTCAAAGACTATAACAATACATCTCCCTCATCTGCTACAAAAATGATAGGATGGATAATGAGACCCTTTAAAACTAGGGACACCAAGCCCATTATGATTCTCCTCAAATTGTTTATTATTTTCTTTAGGCTGGAATATTGCTGTACACTAACTGCCCCCTTCAAGGCAGGCGAAATTGCTGACCTGGTGAATGTACAGAAAACTTTCACGGTACACGTAAATACAATAAGGCACCTAAATTACTGGGAAAGGTTGACGTCCCTTGGTTTGTATTCCCAGGAACGCAGGCTAGAAGGATACATGATAATATACACTTGGAAAATCCAGAAGGGATTAGTACCAAATTTGCACACGAAAATCACTTTCTACGAAATTAAAAGACTCGGCAGGAGATGCAACATCCCCTCAATGAAAAGAAAGGGTGCCACGAGCACACTAAGAGACAACACAGTAAGTGTCAGGAGCCCAAGACTGTTCAACTGCCTCCGAGCATACATAAGGGGGATTACCAATAGACCCCTGGCTGTCTTCAAGAAGGCGCTGGACAGGTGTTAAGAGTATGGCCATACCCGATATATTTTATAATAGGATATGCTCCTTTATTTTATAATATATATGTTAATGCTAATATTAATGCTAATATTGTTATATTATATTGTTAGGCGTTCATAATAGTTATAGTCATGTAGTGGGAAACTACTAGTTACAGTGCCGGTTAGCAGTTCAGGTACTGACGTCTCCCTAAGTCACGTGACCAACCTGACGTCAGCTTACTACTCATTGGTACAGTCAGTAAGTTCACCACCCTGCTCTGAGTAGGTTCCCACACTCGCTCAGAGTAGGTTCTCAGCACTCGCTCTGAGTAGGGTCCCACTCAGGGTAGTAGGTCTCCACACACTCTCAAAGCATATTCATAGCACTCTGAGTAGATTCATACACTCTTCTGAGCACATTCAGGTATTCAAGCATACATTCCCCCGCTCTAGAAGATTACTTAGTCCCAGACAACGTGTACTTTTATGTTTATAATAAAGATCACGTTTTATTTAGTCGGATCAGTCTCCTAATGAGACTATATTAATATGACATGTGTCTAAGGACAACTAGACCAGACCTAGATTCGACATCTTGTTACGGAAAGGGGCCAAAACAGGCCTATAGACATGGCCCCTGACGTAACAACAGGCACCTAAAGTCAGTATCTGATCAGCTGGGCTGTGATTGTTACGTCGGTTTACGTGCGGCCAGCAGTAAGAGCTTGGTTGATCAGACCCTGGCCCACCACGAGGTCTGGTCTCAGACCGGGCAACAGGGGCACTGACTCCCGAAACCCTCTCCAGGTATACTCCTGTGTGTAGACACTAACAAGATAATTCATTAAATCCCACAGCAGTATAGGCTGAGTATCTGAGCAAGGACTAAATCTGTTCACAACATAGCATGCTGAAGCAAGCCTCTTCCTGATTTCACAACAGAATTAGAGTTCAGTGTGCTAAACATAAGCAAAGGCTAACAGCATCACAGTGAATCAGTCATAAGTCATATCATGTAATCCACTAAAGCACACAGTCTGTCCACGCAGGTCAGATGCATCAGAGGACATACAGTAAGTACCAAGCTGTGCCACAGCTGTTGTGTCCCACAAGCTGAACACAGTAGTTCACAACTCAGCCTAGTGCTGACAACTTTTGCATTATGTTAAAATGAACCTAAGATTTTGCACTTCATTACAGTCTAAGTTAATGAAAATGGAGCAGTGATTTACGGATACTTTGTGAAAAAGTTCAGATTGACAACCATTTTCTCTCAGAGACTATGACCAACAATATACATGAAATAACCGAGTCCACGCAATGGACACAGGATGTAGACAGGACACTGTGTCAGAAGGTGTTTCTGTGTGAGGCTATGTTAACAGAGACAGGGCAACCCCTCATGTCCTTCCTTAGTAGGCAACAAATTACAGAGTGAGATTTCCGAAAGAGTGGAGAAGGGAGAAGGGGAGGCAGAACCTGGGACCTTACCAAGCCTTAACCATGAACATATTCATTATACAAGTAGTTAGTGCCAAGCAGTGTCAAGTACCTTCCCTGGGTCACTCATTATCGACACTGTTATAGAATATTCTAAGAAAAAATGGTTAATGAAGGTAAAACTATGGTTTATAACAAGAGAGGACATTACATCAGCTGTCAGATGCTAACAGTCCTAACACTAAACATTAATAATTGCTAAACTAACAAAAAAAAACACCGAAAATGTAAAAATGAACATTTAGTCTCCCCATGAGTTTAAATCTTGTGTAGCAGCCATATCTAGGAATGTACTTACCTACCTAAGTATCCTTATATGTGGCTGTAGTGTGTGTGTGTGTGTGTGTGTGTGAGAGAGAGAGAGTCTCTCCCTAACAAAGCCGCTAAGTATCCTCTATGTTGTGATCAGATCATCTCTCAACCGCTGCTCTTCCAGTGATATGATCACTCTTCTGTCAGGTCGTTGTCCTCAGCACTGGGACTAATTCAGCTGATAGACAGTAGCCTGTGATCTTGACCAGTTGCGTCAAATAGATGTGTCAGGTGTGTCAGTTAGATGTGTCAGGTGTGTCAGTTAGATGTGTTAGGTGTGTCAGTTAGATGTGTCAGGTTCATCAGTTAGTTGTGTCAGGTAGATGTGTCAGGTGTGTCAGGTAGATGTGTCAGGTGTGTCAGATAGGTGTGTCAAACAGGTGTGCCAAACAGGTGTGCCAGATAGATTGTTAATATCTTTGAGAATTTCATTATCCATAACACTAACAGTGACAGTGATAATAACTGTTCGTGTCACTGATAAAGGATACGATAATTACGGCAATTATTGATAACACTGATAAATTATTTGAATACATCAGTTTATGATGACACGAAATTAAATGTCTCAGGGAGGAGAGGAGGAGAATGGAGGGAAGGAGAGATGGAAGGAGGGAGAGAGGGAAAGAGAGAGGGAAGAAGGAAGGAAGGGAGGAAGGGAAGGAGAGAGGGAGAGAGAGAGAGAGAGGAAGGGGGAGAGGGGGAATTAAAATGTTTACTGGTGGTGGGGGGATTGGGTAGGGGAACTATGACGTCACTGTGCTAGCGTGAGTCAGTAACCTTGACAACATCCCAGAGAGGGGTGGAGAATGAGGGGGAGTGGTGAGGGGTGGGAGAGTGAGGGGAAGGGGAAGGGGTGAGAGGTGGGAGAGTGAGAGGAAGGGGGAGGGGTGGGAGAGTGAGGGGGAGGAGGACGGGTGGAAGAGTGAGGGGCAGCGGGAGGGTGGGAGAGTGAGGGGAAGGAGAAGAGTGAGGGAAGAAGAGAGAGCGAGGGAGGTAGAGGAGAGAGAGAGGGAAAAGAGAGAGAGAGAGAGAGAGAGAGGACATTACATCAGCTGTCAGATGCTAACAGTCCTAACACTAAACATTAATAATTGCTAAACTAACAAAAAAAAAACACCGAAAATGTAGTGTTTGTTAACACTAACTCAGTGTTTGTTAACACTAACTCAGTGTTTGTTAACACTAACTCAGTGTTTGTTAACACTAACTCAGTGTTTGTTAACACTAACTCAGTGTTTGTTAACACTAACTCAGTGTTTGTTAACACTAACTCAGTGTTTGTTAACACTAACTCAGTGTTTGTTAACACTAACTCAGTGTTTGTTAACACTAACTCAGTGTTTGTTAACACTAACTCAGTGTTTGTTAACACTAACTCAGTGTTTGCTAACACTAACTCAGTGTTTGCTAACAATAACTCAGTGTTTGTTAACACTAACTCAGTGTTTGTTAACACTAACTCAGTGTTTGTTAACACTAACTCAGTGTTTGTTAACACTAACTCAGTGTTTGTTAACACTAACTCAGTGTTTGTTAACACTAACTCAGTGTTTGTTAACACTAACTCAGTGTTTGTTAACACTAACTCAGTGTTTGTTAACACTAACTCAGTGTTTGCTAACACTAACTCAGTGTTTGTTAACACTAACTCAGGGTTTGTTAACACTAACTCAGTGTTTGTTAACACTAACTCAGTGTTTGTTAACACTAACTCAGTGTTTGTTAACCTAACTCAGTGTTTGCTAACACTAACTCAGTGTTTGCTAACACTAACTCAGTGTTTGCTAACACTAACTCAGTGTTTGTTAACACTAACTCAGTGTTTGCTAACACTAACTCAGTGTTTGCTAACACTAACTCAGCGTTTGCTAACACTAACTCAGTGTTTGTTAACACTAACTCAGTGTTTGTTAACACTAACTCAGTGTTTGTTAACACTAACTAAGTGTTTGTTAACACTAACTCAGTGTTTGTTAACACTAACTCAGTGTTTGCTAACACTAACTCAGTGTTTGTTAACACTAACTCAGTGTTTGTTAACATTACCTCAGTGTTTGTTAACCATGCAACTCAGTGTTTGTTAACACTAACTCAGTGTTTGTTAACACTAACTCAGTGTTTGTTAACACTAACTCAGTGTTAACACTAACTCAGTGTTTGTTAACACTAACTCAGTGTTTGTTAACACTAACTCAGTGTTTGTTAACACTAACTCAGTGTTTGTTAACACTAACTCAGTGTTTGTTAACACTAACTCAGTGTTTGTTAACACTAACTCAGTGTTTGTTAACACTAACTCAGTGTTTGTTAACACTAACTCAGTGTTTGTTAACACTAACTCAGTGTTTGTTAACACTAACTCAGTGTTTGTTAACCATGTAACTTAGTGTTTGTTAACACTAACTCAGTGTTTGTTAACCATGTAACTTAGTGTTCGTTAACACTAACTCAGTGTTTGTTAACACTAACTCAGTGTTTGTTAACACTAACTCAGTGTTTGTTAACCATGTAACTCAGTGTTTGTTAACACTAACTCAGTGTTTGTTAACCATGTAACTCAGTGTTTGTTAACCATGTAACTGAGTGTTTGTTAGCACTAACTATGTGTTTGTTAACACTAACTCAGTGCTTATTAACACTAACTCAGTGTTTGTTAACACTAACTCAGTGTTTGTTAACCATGTAACTCAGTGCTTGTTAACACTAACTCAGTGTTTGTTAAAACTAACTCAGTGTTTGTTAACACTAACTCAGTGTTTTTTAACACTAACTCAGTGTTTGTTAACACTAACTCAGTGTTTGTTAACCATGTAACTCAGTGCTTGTTAACACTAACTCAGTGTTTGTTAAAACTAACTCAGTGTTTGTTAACACTGAGTGTTTGTTAACACTAACTCAGTGTTTGTTAACCATGGAACTCAGTGTTTGTTAACACTAACTCAGTGTTTGTTAACACTAACTCAGTGTTTGTTAATGCTAACTCAGTGTTTGTTAACACTAACTCAGTGTTTGTTAACCATGTAACTCAGTGTTTGTTAACACTAACTCAGTGTTTGTTAACAGTAACTCAGTGTTTGTTAACCATATAACTCAGTGTTTGTTAACACTAACTCAGTGTTTGTTAACCATGTAACTCAGTGTTTGTTAACCATGTAACTCAGTGTTTGTTAACACTAACTCAGTGTTTGTTAACATTAACTCAGTGTTTGTTAACCATGTAACTCAGTGTTTGTTAACACTAACTCAGTGTTTGTTAACCATGTAACTCAGTGTTTGTTAACCATGTAACCCAGTGTTTGTTAACACTAACTCAGTGTTTGTTAATCATGTAACTCAGTGTTTGTTAACACTAACTCAATGTTTGTTAACACTAAGTCAGTGTTTGTTAATCATGTAATTCAGTGTTTGTTAACCACGCAAAACTCAGTGTTTGTTAACCATGTATAACTCAGTGTTTGTTAATCATGTAACTCAGTGTTTGCTAACTATGTATAACTCAGTGTTTGTTAACCACGTATTAACCATGTACAACTCAGTGTTAACCATGTATAACTCAGTGTTTGTTAACCATGTAACTTAGTGTTTGCTAACCATGTATAACTCAGTGTTTGTTAACCAGGTATTAACCATGTATAACTCAGTGTTTGTTAACCATGCGTAATTCAGTGTTTGTTAACTATGCATTAACCATGTATAACTCAGTGTTTGTTAACCACGCATTAACCATGTATAACTCAGTGTTTGTTAACCATGCATTAACAAGGTATAACTCACTCAGTGTTAACCATATTTGTCAAAATTATGGTTAAAACATCAATTTAGATCTGTTATTCTTATTTCTTACCAGATTCTCGTTCATCATTAAGAACAAGTGGGAGAAGAGAGAAGGAGGAGGAGGAGGAAAAGGAGGGGAAGACTGAAGGGAGGAAGAAGGATTAAGGGGGAGGATGAAGAGTAGTGAGGATGTGTAAGATGCAGCTTCACCAGCATCTCTCTACTTAATATTACTTTAAATGTTCACCCTCCGTAGGTCACCTGCTGGTGGAAGCCAGCAAGGAGGTCAGTAGAGCCCCTGGTGTACTCCATCAGTGTAAGACGTCAGTAGAACGCCTGGTGTACTCTAGCAGCATGAGAGGTCAGTAGAACCCCTGGTGTACTCCAGCAGTGTGAGAAGTCAGTAGAACCCCTGGTGTACTCCAGTAGCGTAAGACGTCAGTAGAACCCCTGGTGTACTCCAGCAGTGTGAGACGTTAGTAGAACCCTTGGTGTACTCCAGCAGTGTTAGTCGTCAGCAGAACTCCTGGTGTACTCCTGCAGTGTGAGACGACAGTAGAACCCCTGGTGTAATCCAGCAGAGTGAGAGATCAGTAGAACTCCTGGTGTACCCCAGCAGGGTGATACGTCAATAGAACCCCTGGTGTACTCCAGCAGTGTGAGAGGTCAGTAGAACCCCTGGCGTACTCCAGCAGTGTGAGAGGTCAGTAGAACCCCTAGTGTACTCCAGCAGTGTGAGAGGTCAGTAGAACCCCTGGTGTACTCCAGCTGTGTGAGACGTCAGTAGAACCCCTGGTGTACTCCAGCAGTGTGAGAGGTCAGTAGAACCCCTGGTGTACTCCAGTAGTGTGAGAGGTCAGTAGAACCTTTGGTGTACTCCAGCAGTGTGAGAGGTCAGTAGAACCCATGGTGTACTCCAGCTGTGTGAGAGGTCAGTAAAACCCCTGGTGTACTCCAGCTGTGTGAGAGGTCAGTAGAACCCCTGGTGTACTCCAGCAGTGTGAGAGGTCAGTAGAACCCCTGGTGTACTCCAGCAGTGTGAGAGGTCAGTAGAACCCCTGGTGTACTCCAGCTGTGTGAGAGGTCAGTAGAACCCCTGGTATACTCCAGCAGTGTGAGAGGTCAGTAGAACCCCTTGTGTACTCCAGCAGTGTGAGAGGTCAGTAGAACCCCTGATGTACTCCAGCTGTGTGAGACGTCAGTAGAACCCCTTGTGTACTCCATCTGTGTGAGACGTCAGTAGAACCCCTGGTGTACTCCAGCAGTGTGAGAGGTCAGTAGAACCCCTGGTGTACTCCAGCAGTGTGAGAGGTCAGTAGAACCCCTGGTGTACTCCAGCAGTGTGAGAGGTCAGTAGAACCCCTGGTGTACTCCAGCAGTGTGAGAGGTCAGTAGAACCCCTGGTGTACTCCAGCAGTGTGAGAGGTCAGTAGAACCCCTGGTGTACTCCAGCAGTGTGAGACGTCAGTAGAACCCCTGGCGTACTCCAGCAGTGTGAGAGGTCAGTAGAACCCCTGTTGTACTCCAGCAGTGTGAGAGGTCAGTAGAACCCCTGGTGTACTCCAGCAGTGTGAGAGGTCAGTAGAACCCCTGGTGCACTCCATCAGTGTAAGACGTCAGTAGAACGCCTGGTGTACTCCAGCAGCGTGAGAGGTCAGTAGAACCCCTGGTGTACTCCAGCAGTGTGAGAAGTCAGTAGAACCCCTGGTGTACTCCAGTAGCGTAAGACGTCAGTAGAACCCCTGGTGTACTCCAGCAGTGTGAGACGTTAGTAGAACCTCTGGTGTACTCCAGCAGTGTTAGTCGTCAGCAGAACTCCTGGTGTACTCCAGCAGTGTGAGAGGTCAGTAGAACCCCTGGTGTACTCCAGCAGTGTGAGAGGTCAGTAGAACCACTGGTGTACTCCAGCAGTGTGAGAGGTCAGTAGAACCCCTTGTGTACTCCAGCAGTGTGAGAGGTCAGTAGAACCCCTGATGTACTCCAGCTGTGTGAGACGTCAGTAGAGCCCCTTGTGTACTCCATCTGTGTGAGACGTCAGTAGAACCCCTGGTGTACTCCAGCAGTGTGAGAGGTCAGTAGAACCCCTGGTGTACTCCAGCAGTGTGAGAGGTCAGTAGAACCCCTGGTGTACTCCAGCAGTGTGAGAGGTCAGTAGAACCCCTGGTGTACTCCAGCAGTGTGAGAGGTCAGTAGAACCCCTGGTGTACTCCAGCAGTGTGAGAGGTCAGTAGAACCCCTGGTGTACTCCAGCAGTGTGAGACGTCAGTAGAACCCCTGGCGTACTCCAGCAGTGTGAGAGGTCAGTAGAACCCCTGGTGTACTCCAGCAGTGTGAGAGGTCAGTAGAACCCCTGGTGTACTCCAGCAGTGTGAGAGGTCAGTAGAACCCCTGGTGTGCTCCAGCAGTGTGAGACGTCAGTAAAACCCCTGGTGTACTCAAGCAGTGTGAGACGTCAGTAGAACCCCTGGTGTACTCCAGCAGTGTGAGACGTCAGTAGAACCCCTGGTGTACTCCAGCAGAGTGAGAGGTCAGTAGAAACCCTGGTGTACTCCTGCAGTGTGAGAGGTCAGTAGAACCCCTGGTGTACTCCAGCAGTGTGAGAGGTCAGTAAAACCCCTGGTGTACTCCAGCTGTGTGAGAGGTCAGTAGAACTCCTGGTGTACTCCAGTGTGAGACGTCAGTAGAACCCCTGGTGTACTCCAGCAGTGTGAGAGGTCAGTAGAACCCCTTGTGTACTCCAGCTGTGTGATAGGTCAGTAAAACCCCTTGTGTACTCCAGCAGTGTGAGAGATCAGTAGAACCCCTGGTGTACTCCAGCTGTGTGAGAGGTCAGTAGAACCCCTGGTGTACTCCAGCAGTGTGAGAGGTCAGTAGAACCCCTGGTGTACTCCAGCAGTGTGAGAGGTGAGTAGAACCCCTGGTGTACTCCAGCAGTGTGAGAGGTCAGTAGAACCCCTGGTGGTCTCCAGCAGTGTGAGAGGTCAGTAGAGCCCCTGGTGTACTCCAGCAGGGTGAGAGGTCAGTAGAACGCCTGGTGTACTCCAGCAGTGTGAGAGGTGAGTAGAACCAATGGTGTACTCCAGCAGTGTGAGAGGTCAGTAGAACCCCTGGTGTACTCCAGCAGTGTGAGAGGTCAGTAGAACTCCTGGTGTTCTCCAGCAGTGTGAGAGGTCAGTAGAACCCCTGGTGTACTCCAGCAGTGTGAGAGGTCAGTAGAACCCCTGGTGTACTCCAGCAGTGTGAGACGTCAGTAGAACCCCTGGTGTACTCCAGCTGTGTGAGACGTCAATAGTACCCCTGGTGTACTCCAGCAGTGTGAGAGGTCAGTAGAACCCCTGGTGTACTCCAGCAGTGTGAGAGGTCAGTAGAACTCCGGGTGTTCTCCAGCAGTGTGAGAGGTCAGTAGAACCCCTGGTGTACTCCGGAAGTGTGAGAGGTCAGTAGAACCCCTGGTGTACTCCAGCAGTGTGAGAGGTCAGTAGAACCCCTGGTGTACTCCAGCAGTGTGAGACGTCAGTAGAACCCCTGGTGTACTCCAGCTGTGTGAGACGTCAATAGTACCCCTGGTGTACTCCAGCAGTGTGAGAGGTCAGTAGAACCCCTGGTGTACTCCAGCAGTGTGAGAGGTCAGTAGAACCCCTGGTGTACTCCAGCAGTGTGAGACGTCAGTAGAACCCCTGGAGTACTCCGGCTGTGTGAGAGGTCAGTAGAACTCCTGTGAGTGTGAGGTCAGTAGAACCCCTGGTGTTCTCCAGCAGTGTGAGAGGTCAGTAGAACCCCTGGTGTACTCCAGCAGTGTGAGACGTCAGTAGAACCCCTGGTGTACTCCAGCTGTGTGAGACGTCAATAGTACCCCTGGTATACTCCAGCAGTGTGAGAGGTCAGTAGAACCCCTGGTGTACTCCAGCTGTGTGAGACGTCAGTAGTACCCCTGCTGTACTCCAGCAGTGTGAGAGGTCAGTAGAACCCCTGGTGTACTCCAGCTGTGTGAGACGTCAGTAGTACCCCTGGTGTACTCCAGCAGTGTGAGAGGCCAGTAGAACCCCTGGTGTACTCCAGCAGTGTGAGAGGTCAGTAGAACCCCTGGTGTACTCCAGCTGTGTTAGACGTCAGTAGTACCCCTGGTGTACTCCAGCAGTGTGAGAGACCAGTAGAACCCCTGGTGTACTCCAGCAGTGTGAGAGGTCAGTAGAACCCCTGGTGTACTCCAGCAGTGTGAGAGACCAGTAGAACCCCTGGTGTACTCCAGCAGTGTGAGAGGTCAGTAGAACCCCTGGTGTACTCCAGCTGTGTGAGACGTCAGTAGTACCCCTGGTGTACTCCAGCAGTGTGAGAGGCCAGTAGAACCCCTGGTGTACTCCAGCAGTGTGAGAGGTCAGTAGAACCCCTGGTGTACTCCAGCTGTGTGAGACGTCAGTAGTACCCCTGGTGTACTCCAGCAGTGTGAGAGGCCAGTAGAACCCCTGGTGTACTCCAGCAGTGTGAGAGGTCAGTAGAACCCCTGGTGTACTCCAGCAGTGTGAGAGGCCAGTAGAACCCCTGGTGTACTCCAGCAGTGTGAGAGGTCAGTAGAACCCCTGGTGTACTCCAGCAGTGTGAGAGGCCAGTAGAACCCCTGGTGTACTCCAGCTGTGTGAGAGGTCAGTAGAACCCCTGGTGTACTCCAGCAGTGTGAGAGGTCAGTAGAACCCCTGGTGTACTCCAGCAGTGTGAGAGGTCAGTAGAACCCCTGGTGTACTCCAGCAGTGTGAGACGTCAGTAGAACCCCTGGTGTACTCCAGCAGTGTGAGAGGTCAGTAGAACCCCTGGTGTACTCCAGCAGTGTGAGAGGTCAGTAGAACCCCTGGTGTACTCCAGCAGTGTGAGAGGTCAGTAGAACCCCTGGTGTGCTCCAGCAGTGTGAGAGGTCAGTAGAACCCCTGGTGTACTCCAGCAGTGTGAGAGGTCAGTAGAACCCCTGGTGTACTCCAGCAGTGTGAGAGGTCAGTAGAACCCCTGGTGTGCTCCAGCAGTGTGAGACGTCAGTAGAACCCCTGGTGTACTCCAGCAGTGTGAGAGGTCAGTAGAACCCCTGGTGTGCTCCAGCAGTGTGAGACGTCAGTAGAACCCCTGGTGTGCTCCAGCAGTGTGAGACGTCAGTAGAACCCCTGGTGTACTCCAGCTGTGTGAGACGTCAGTAGTACCCCTGGTGTACTCCAGCTGTGTGAGACGTCAGTAGAACCCCTGGTGTGCTCCAGCAGTGTGAGACGTCAGTAGAACTGCTGAGAGACTAAAATGATGATGTTTCTGAGTCAGATGTGAGGCTTTTCATTTCTTTTTAGACGGAGTGAAAACCTGTGGTACCCAGCACTTCCTGGGAGTGGAAACATGTGGTACCCAGCACTTCCTGGGAGTGGAAACATGTGGTACCAGCACTTCCTGGGAGTGGAAACATGTGGTACCCAGCACTTCCTGGGAGTGGAAACATGTGGTACCCAGCACTTCCTGGGAGTGGAAACATGTGGTACCCAGCACTTCCTGGGAGTGGAAACATGTGGTACCAGCACTTCCTGGGAGTGGAAACCTGTGGTACCAGCACTTCCTGGGAGTGGAAACATGTGGTACCAGCACTTCCTGGGAGTGGAAACATGTGGTACCAGCACTTCCTGGGAGTGGAAACATGTGGTACCAGCACTTCCTGGGAGTGGAAACATGTGGTACCAGCACTTCCTGGGAGTGGAAACCTGTGGTACCAGCACTTCCTGGGAGTGGAAACATGTGGTACCAGCACTTCCTGGGAGTGGAAACATGTGGTACCAGCACTTCCTGGGAGTGGAAACCTGTGGTACCCAGCACTTCCTGGGAGTGGAAACATGTGGTACCCAGCACTTCCTGGGAGTGGAAACATGTGGTACCCAGCACTTCCTGGGAGTGGAAACATGTGGTACCCAGCACTTCCTGGGAGTGGAAACATGTGGTACTCAGCACCTCCTGGGAGTGGAAACATGTGGTACCCAGCACTTCCTGGGAGTGGAAACATGTGGTACCCAGCACTTCCTGGGAGTGGAAACATGTGGTACCAGCACTTCCTGGGAGTGGAAACATGTGGTACCAGCACTTCCTGGGAGTGGAAACCTGTGGTACCCAGCACTTCCTGGGAGTGGAAACATGTGGTACCAGCACTTCCTGGGAGTGGAAACATGTGGTACCAGCACTTCCTGGGAGTGGAAACATGTGGTACCAGCACTTCCTGGGAGTGGAAACATGTGGTACCAGCACTTCCTGGGAGTGGAAACATGTGGTACCCAGCACTTCCTGGGAGTGGAAACATGTGGTACCAGCACTTCCTGGGAGTGGAAACCTGTGGTACCCAGCACTTCCTGGGAGTGGAAACATGTGGTACCAGCACTTCCTGGGAGTGGAAACATGTGGTACCAGCACTTCCTGGGAGTGGAAACTTATGGTACCCAGCACTTCCTGGGAGTGGAAACCTGTGGTACCCAGCACTTCCTGGGAGTGGAAACATGTGGTACCAGCACTTCCTGGGAGTGGAAACATGTGGTACCAGCACTTCCTGGGAGTGGAAACATGTGGTACCAGCACTTCCTGGGAGTGGAAACATGTGGTACCAGCACTTCCTGGGAGTGGAAACATGTGGTACCAGCACTTCCTGGGAGTGGAAACATGTGGTACCAGCACTTCCTGGGAGTGGAAACATGTGGTACCAGCACTTCCTGGGAGTGGAAACATGTGGTACTCAGCACCTCCTGGGAGTGGAAACATATGGTACCCAGCACTTCCTGGGAGTGGAAACCTGTGGTACCCAGCACTTCCTGGGAGTGGAAACATGTGGTACCAGCACTTCCTGGGAGTGGAAACCTGTGGTACCAGCACTTCCTGGGAGTGGAAACATGTGGTACCAGCACTTCCTGGGAGTGGAAACATGTGGTACCAGCACTTCCTGGGAGTGGAAACATGTGGTACCAGCACTTCCTGGGAGTGGAAACATGTGGTACCAGCACTTCCTGGGAGTGGAAACATGTGGTACCAGCACTTCCTGGGAGTGGAAACATGTGGTACCAGCACTTCCTGGGAGTGGAAACATGTGGTACCAGCACTTCCTGGGAGTGGAAACATGTGGTACTCAGCACTTCCTGGGAGTGGAAACATATGGTACTCAGCACTTCCTGGGAGTGGAAACATGTGGTACTCAGCACTTCCTGGGAGTGGAAACCTGTGGTACCCAGCACTTCCTGGGAGTGGAAACATGTGGTACCAGCACTTCCTGGGAGTGGAAACATGTGGTACCAGCACTTCCTGGGAGTGGAAACATGTGGTACTCAGCACTTCCTGGGAGTGGAAACATGTGGTACCCAGCACTTCCTGGGAGTGGAAACATATGGTACCCAGCACTTCCTGGGAGTGGAAACATGTGGTACTCAGCACTTCCTGGGAGTGGAAACATGTGGTACTCAGCACTTCCTGGGAGTGGAAACATATGGTACCCAGCACTTCCTGGGAGTGGAAACATATGGTACCCAGCACTTCCTGGGAGTGGAAACATGTGGTACTCAGCACTTCCTGGGAGTGGAAACATGTGGTACTCAGCACTTCCTGGGAGTGGAAACATGTGGTACTCAGCACCTCCTGGGAGTGGAAACATGTGGTACCCAGCACTTCCTGGGAGTGGAAACATATGGTACCCAGCACTTCCTGGGAGTGGAAACATGTGGTACTCAGCACTTCCTGGGAGTGGAAACATGTGGTACTCAGCACTTCCTGGGAGTGGAAACATATGGTACCCAGCACTTCCTGGGAGTGGAAACATGTGGTACTCAGCACCTCCTGGGAGTGGAAACCTGTGGTACCCAGCACTTCCTGGGAGTGGAAACATGTGGTACCAGCACTTCCTGGGAGTGGAAACATGTGGTACCCAGCACTTCCTGGGAGTGGAAACATGTGGTACCCAGCACTTCCTGGGAGTGGAAACATATGGTACCCAGCACTTCCTGGGAGTGGAAACATATGGTACCCAGCACTTCCTGGGAGTGGAAACATATGGTACCCAGCACTTCCTGGGAGTGGAAACATGTGGTACTCAGCACTTCCTGGGAGTGGAAACATATGGTACCCAGCACTTCCTGGGAGTGGAAACATATGGTACCCAGCACTTCCTGGGAGTGGAAACATGTGGTACTCAGCACCTCCTGGGAGTGGAAACATATGGTACCCAGCACTTCCTGGGAGTGGAAACATATGGTACCCAGCACTTCCTGGGAGTGGAAACATATGGTACCCAGCACTTCCTGGGAGTGGAAACCCCTAGTACCCAGCACTTCCTGGGAGCGGAAACCCCTTGTACCCAGCACTTCCTGGGAGCGGAAACCCCTTGTACCCAGCACTTCCTGGGAGTGGAAACCCCTGGTACCCAGCACTTCCTGGGAGTGGAAACCTATGGTACCCAGCACTTCCTGGGAGTGGGAACCACTGGTACCCAGCACTTCCTGGGAGTGGAAACCGCTGGTACCCAGCACTTCCTGGGAGCGGAAACCCCTTGTACCCAGCTCTTCCTGGGAGTGGAAACCACTGGTACCCAGCACTTCCTGGGAGTCGAAACCTCTGGTACCCAGCACTTTCTAAGTGAGCTTAGCTGTGCCTGGCTGCCTTCCCTCAAGCCTTCCCTCTCAGCTAACTTTTGTGACTATATAGTGAGAGAGAAAGAGATAGATAAATATATAGATAGATAGACAGAGAGACAGAGAGACAGATATATATATATATATATATATATATATATATATATATATATATATATATATATATATATATATATATATATATAGAGAGAGAGAGAGAGAGAGAGAGAGAGAGAGAGAGAGAGAGAGAGAGAGGAAGACAGGCTTTTAAGGTGCGAAAGACATGAAGAGAGCGAGTATAAAGAGAGAAGAGGAGAAAGAGAGGCGGAAGAGAGAGCGCTGATGACCCACCAGTAACCACTTACCCTCCTAATCACCATTTGCAGATGATACCAAGTTATTGAGACTAGTATAACTGGTCAAGAAACAGGGACAGGCAACGGGAAGCCTCGGCAACAGCCGCCAGACATAGCAACCACAAGTTTCCAACTCTTAAAGTGCTAAATTTATACTAATCAGAGCGGGAGAAGACCGGAGGCGGAGTACAATGTGCGGCGGTAACAAACGCGGCTGGTAAAGCCTTAGAACTGTTTCGCAAGAACGCTGACAGCATTAGTCAGGTTAATCCTCGAGTACGCAGCACCTGCATAGAGCCCAAACTTGAGTAGGAAGAATCTGTTGACATGTACTGGAGGTCTGAAACTTGTATAATTCCCTCCCCCTCTCTCTCTCCCTCTCTCCCTCCCTCCCTCTCTCTCTCTCTCTCTCTCTCTCTCTCTCTCTCTCTCTCTCATCAATACAGCTGCCCTGAGCGGTATGACGCAAGAAGCTATATTTCCGCCCACCTGGTTTACTTGACACGGTGTTCATGTGTGGCTCTTCCACCCACACCTGTTGCTGGGAGATGACCAGGTGTGGAATGTGGGAAGCATGGGATGACCAGGTGTGTAATGTGGGAGGCATGGGATGACCAAGTGTGGAATGTGGGAACATGACTTGATAAAGCTCTACACAGAACGAAACACAGCTTGATAAAGCTCTTCTTATAGTGAAACGTGAATTCTCAAAGCTCTACACAGATTGAAACATGATATAGCTCTAAGCATTGAAACACGATTTGATGGAGCACACACAGTGGAGGAGAGCACGAGGAGCACACAGTGGAGGAGAGCACGAGGAGCACACAGTGGAGGAGAGCACGAGGAGCACACAGTGGAGGAGAGCACGAGGAGCACACAGTGGAGGAGAGCACGAAGAGCACACAGTGGAGGAGAGCACGAGGAGCACACAGTGGAGGAGAGCACGAGGAGCAGACACAGTAGAGGAGAGCACGAGGAGCACACACAGTAGAGGAGAGCACGAGGAGCACACAGTGGAGGAGAGCACGAGGAGCACACAGTGGAGGAGAGCACGAGGAGCACACAGTGGAGGAGAGCACGAGGAGCACACAGTGGAGGAGAGCACGAGGAGCACACAGTGGAGGAGAGCACGAGGAGCACACACAGTAGAGGAGAGCACGAGGAGCACACGCAGTGGAGGAGAGCACGAGGAGCACACACAGTAGAGGAGAGCACGAGGAGCACACGCAGTGGAGGAGAGCACGAGGAGCACACACAGTAGAGGAGAGCACGAGGAGCACACACAGTAGAGGAGAGCACGAGGAGCAGACACAGTAGAGGAGAGCACGAGGAGCAGACACAGTAGAGGAGAGCACGAGGAGCAGACACAGTAGAGGAGAGCACGAGGAGCACACACAGTAGAGGAGAGCACGAGGAGCACACACAGTAGAGGAGAGCACGAGGAGCACACACAGTAGAGGAGAGCACGAGGAGCAGACACAGTAGAGGAGAGCACGAGGAGCACACACAGTAGAGGAGAGCACGAGGAGGCATGAGAGGTCGGTTCCGTAGGTGGTGATGGGTGAGGAGAGTTGGTGATGGGGAGGGGTGGTAAGAGCGTGAAGAATGGGGAGAAAGAGTCAAGCTGACGTGAATATAAAGCTTACGTGACGAATCTTGACGGGACGCGATCTCTTACTGGAGCTGCCTACTGGGCTCCTCCCTGGGCCAAGGTGCTGGACCAACGTGCTGGACTAGCGTGCTGGACCAACGTGCTGGACTAGCGTGCTGGACCAGGGTGCTGGACCAGGGTGCAGGACCAGGGTGCTGGACTAGCGTGCTGGACCAGGGTGGTGAACCAGGGTGCTGGACCAGGGTGCTGGATCAAGGTACTGGATGATGGGAGCTGGGCCAGCTTGCTGGACCATGGTGTTGGACCAGGGGTGCTTGAGCAGGGTGCTAGCTCAGGGTGCTAGAACAGAGTGCTGGACCAGGGTATTGGACCAGGGTGCCGGACCAGAATACCGGACCAGGGTGCTGAACCAGGGTGCTGGACCAGGGTGTTGAACCAGGGGTGCTTGACCAGGGTGTTGGGCCAGGGGTACTGAACCAGGGTGCAAGACTAGGGAGCTGGACCAGGATGTTTGACCAGGATGCTGGACCAGGGCGCAGGACAACGGGTGCTGAACCAAGAGTGCTGGATCAGGTTGTTGGACCAGGGTGCAGGACCAGGGTTTCTTTACCAGGGGTACTGGACCAGGGGTACTGGACCAGGGGTAT
The DNA here is from genome assembly GCF_038502225.1 of Cherax quadricarinatus. Classification (NCBI taxonomy): domain Eukaryota; kingdom Metazoa; phylum Arthropoda; class Malacostraca; order Decapoda; family Parastacidae; genus Cherax; species Cherax quadricarinatus. The sequence continues at coordinate 11,414,425 of NC_091317.1, forward strand.
TGAACCAGGGGTACTGGACCAGGGTGCTAGACATGGGTTGCTGGACCAGGGTGCTGGACCAGGGTGCAGGACCAGGGTGTTGGACAAGGCTACTGACCCAGGGTGCAGGACCAAGATTGCTGGACCAGGGATACTAGACCAAGGTGCTGGACCGGTTGTGCTAGACCAGGCTCTGTCCTACACAGGCACTGCAAATGGGTCCCGAACCAAAGGAGCTTAAGTACTGCACCGGGAACTGGTCCAGAGGGAGCCGGACTGGAATGATAAAGAGCCCTATTGGTCCCAGTCTATGGACCTAACTGCTGGACCGGGAATGGGACGGTACAGAGAACCAGCAACAGTTGATCAGCACTCGCGAAACCGGTTACCGGTATACCCCTGGAGCTTTTGTTTTCATTTCTTGAAAAGTATAAGTGACAGAATAAGTATGAGAAGCAGTGGTGAGGTTGTCACAACAAACAAAAGCTCGTGCTAAAGCCAGTCAGGATCGGTTTTAACAGCAGATTGAATCCTCTAAATTTATCTCTGGTCAACAAAAACCGGTTGCTTGAGCAACTCCTAACGGCAGTGACGGGTAGCATCGCTCTTAGCGTAGAGGGATATCAACCCTCTTAGCGTAGTTCGATCGCTATCGAACTCAATTCACACACTGAGGTCCGGAGTTCGAATCTCCTCTGGTACGGCTGGAAAACATTAGGGACTTGTTTCCATAAGACACCTGCTGTCCCTGTTCACCCATCAGTGCAAAATGGGTACCTGGGTGTTAGTGGACTGGTGTGGGTCGCATCCTGGGACAAAACTGACCTAATTTACCCGAAATGCTCTGTATAACAAGCGGCTTTCTATATAGTAGTATGTCATTGATGTCAGCTAGGACTGTATACCTTGTACATGTACTGGTAGTAAATAAAATTATTATTATTATTATTATTATTATTATTATTATTATTATTATTATTATTATTATAGTTGGATACCAGTGCTCTTAGCGTTAGGGGATACCAACGCTCTTAGAAGAGGGGGATACCAACGCTCTTAGAAGAGGGGGATACCAACGCTCTTAGAAGAGGGGGATACCAACGCTCTTAGCGTCGTTGGATACCAGCGCTTTCAGCGTAAGGGGATACGAAAGCTCTTATCGTTGAGGGATACCAACATTCTTAGTATAGTGAATACCAACACTCGTTGTGTATGGAGATACCTACACCCTTAGTATACGGGGGTACTAGCACTCTTAGTGTAGGGGGATACCAACACCCTTAGTGTAGGGAGATACCTGCACCTTGACTGTAGAGGATACCAACACTCTTAATGTAGGTTGATACCTATTCTCTTAGTCTAAGGGACACCAACACCCTTATTATTGGGGGATACCAACACTCTTAGTGCATCGGGATACCAACACCTAAGTGTAGGGGATACCAACGCTCTTAGTGTAAGGGGATACCAACGCTTTTAGTGTAGGTAAGCGTTGGAAAATACCAACATTCTTAATGTAGGGGATGCCAACGATTCTAGTGAGCGTATGGGGATACCAATGCTCTTAGCGTAGAGGGATACCAACGCTCATAGCGTAGGGGGATACCAACACAGTGTTGGAAGATACCAACATTCTTAGTGAAGGGGATGCCAACGATTCTAGTGAGCGTATGGGGATACCAATGCTCTTAGCGTAGAGGGATACCAACGCTCATATTGTAGGGCGATACCAACACAGCGTTGGGGATACCAACACAGAGTTGGGGATACCAAAGCTATTAATGAAGGAAAATACTAAAGCTCTTAGAGCAGGGGGATACCACCGCTCTTAGCGCAGGGGGATACCATCGCTCTTAGCGCAGGGGGATACCACCGCTCTTAGCGCAGGGGGATACAACCGCTCTTAGCGCAGGGGGATACAACCACTCTTAGCGCAGGGGGATACCACCGCTCTTAGCGCAGGGGGATACCAAAGCTTTCAGTAGAAGAAGGCTGAGATAATGGGGGAGAGTGAGATAATGGTGAGTGAGATAATGAGAGAGAGTGAGATAATGAGAGAGAGATAATGAGAGAGAGTGAGATAATGAGAGTGAGATAATGAGAGAGAGTGAGATAATGAGAGAGAGTGAGATAATGAGAGAGAGTGAGATAATGAGAGAGAGTGAGATAATGAGAGAGAGATAATGAGAGAGAGTGAGATAATGAGAGAGAGTGAGATAATGAGAGAGAGTGAGATAATGAGGGAGAGTGAGATAATGAGAGAGAGTGAGATAATGAGAGAGAGAGAGTGAGATAATGAGAGAGAGTGAGATAATGAGAGAGTGAGATAATGAGGGAGAGTGAGATAATAAGAGAGAGTGAGATAATGAGGGAGAGTGAGATAATGAGAGAGAGTGAGATAATGAGAGAGAGTGAGATAATGAGAGAGAGTGAGATAATGAGGGAGAGTGAGATAATGAGAGAGAGTGAGATAATGAGAGTGAGATAATGAGAGAGAGTGAGATAATGAGAGAGAGTGAGATAATGAGGGAGAGTGAGATAATGAGAGAGAGTGAGATAATGAGAGAGAGTGAGATAATGAGAGAGAGTGAGATAATGAGAGAGAGTGAGATAATGAGAGAGAGTGAGATAATGAGAGAGAGTGAGATAATAAGAGAGAGTGAGATAATGAGGGAGAGTGAGATAATGAGAGAGAGTGAGATAATGAGAGAGAGTGAGATAATGAGAGAGAGTGAGATAATGAGGGAGAGTGAGATAATGAGAGAGAGTGAGATAATGAGAGAGAGTGAGATAATGAAAGAGAGTGAGATAATGAGAGAGAGTGAGATAATGAGGGAGAGTGAGATAATGAGAGAGAGTGAGATAATGAGAGAGAGTGAGATAATGAGAGAGAGTGAGATAATGAGGGAGAGTGAGATAATGAAAGAGAGATTGAGAGAGAGTGTGATAATGAGGGAGAGATAATGAGAGAGAGTGAGATAATGAGAGAGAGTGAGATAATGAGGGAGAGTGAGATAATGAGAGAGAGTGAGATAATGAGAGAGAGTGAGATAATGAGAGAGAGTGAGATAATGAGGGAGAGTGAGATAATGAGGGAGAGATAATGAGAGAGAGTGAGATAATGAGAGAGAGATAATGAGAGAGAGTGAGATAATGAGGGAGAGTGAGATAATGAGGGAGAGATAATGAGAGAGAGTGAGATAATGAGGGAGAGTGAGATAATGAGAGAGAGTGAGATAATGAGGGAGAGTGAGATAATGAGGGAGAGATAATGAGAGAGAGTGAGATAATGAGGGAGAGTGAGATAATGAGAGAGAGTGAGATAATGAGGGAGAGTGAGATAATGAGGGAGAGTGAGATAATGAGGGAGAGTGAGATAATGAGGGAGAGATAATGAGAGAGAGATAATGAGAGAGAGTGAGATAATGAGAGAGAGTGAGATAATGAGGGAGAGTGAGATAATGAGGGAGAGATAATGAGGGAGAGTGAGATAATGAGGGAGAGATAATGAGAGAGAGTGAGATAATGAGGGAGAGTGAGATAATGAGAGAGAGATAATGAGAGAGAGTGAGATAATGAGGGAGAGTGAGATAATGAGGGAGAGATAATGAGAGAGAGTGAGATAATGAGGGAGAGTGAGATAATGAGGGAGAGATAATGAGAGAGAGTGAGATAATGAGGGAGAGTGAGATAATGAGAGAGAGTGAGATAATGAGAGAGAGTGAGATAATGAGAGAGAGTGAGATAATGAGAGAGAGTGAGATAATGAGAGAGAGTGAGATAATGAGGGAGAGTGAGATAATGAGAGAGAGTGAGATAATGAGAGAGAGTGAGATAATGAGGGAGAGTGAGATAATGAGAGAGAGTGAGATAATGAGAGAGAGTGAGATAATGAGAGAGAGTGAGATAATGAGGGAGAGTGAGATAATGAGAGAGAGTGAGATAATGAGAGAGAGTGAGATAATGAGAGAGAGTGAGATAATGAGGGAGAGTGAGATAATGAGAGAGAGTGAGATAATGAGAGAGAGTGAGATAATGAGAGAGAGTGAGATAATGAGAGAGAGTGAGATAATGAGAGAGAGTGAGATAATGAGGGAGAGTGAGATAATGAGAGAGAGTGAGATAATGAGAGAGAGAGTGAGATAATGAGAGAGAGTGAGATAATGAGAGAGAGTGAGATAATGAGGGAGAGTGAGATAATGAGAGAGAGTGAGATAATGAGAGAGAGTGAGATAATGAGAGAGAGTGAGATAATGAGAGAGAGTGAGATAATGAGGGAGAGTGAGATAATGAGGGAGAGATAATGAGAGAGAGTGAGATAATGAGGGAGAGATAATGAGAGAGAGTGAGATAATGAGAGAGAGTGAGATAATGAGGGAGAGTGAGATAATGAGGGAGAGATAATGAGAGAGAGTGAGATAATGAGAGAGTGAGATAATGAGAGAGAGTGAGATAATGAGGGAGAGTGAGATAATGAGGGAGAGATAATGAGAGAGAGTGAGATAATGAGGGAGAGATAATGAGAGAGAGTGAGATAATGAGGGAGAGTGAGATAATGAGGGAGAGATAATGAGAGAGAGTGAGATAATGAGGGAGAGTGAGATAATGAGGGAGAGATAATGGGAGATAAAACTTTGCTCAAAATGAAAAAGTTAGAAATAATTCCAATTGTAATGAGGAGTGAATACTTGTCACTGGATCCTCAAAGTGGTGTTTCTGGATCACTGGATCCTCAAAGTGGTCCTTCTGGATCACTGGATTCTCAAAATAATGCTTCGTGATCACTGGATCCTCAAAATAATGCTTCGGGATCACTGGATCTTCAAAGTGATGTTTCTGGCTCACTGGATCCTCAAAATGGTGTTTCTGAATCACTGGATCCTCAAAGTGGTGTTTCTGGATCACTGGATCCTCAAAGTGGTGCTTCTGGATCAATGGAACCTTAAAATAATGCTTCGGGATCACTGGATCCTCAAAATAGTGTTTCTGGATCCTCAAAGTGGTGCTTCTGGATCACTGGATCCTCAAAATAATGCTTCGGGATCACTGGATCCTCAAAACAAACCTTCGGGATTACTGGATCCTCAAAGTGGTGCTTCTGGATCACTGGATCCTCAAAATAATGCTTCGGGATCACTCGATCTTCAAAGTGATGTTTCTGGCTCACTGGATCCTCAAAATGGTGTTTCTGAATCACTGGATCCTCAAAGTGGTGTTTCTGGATCACTGGATCCTCAAAGTGGTGCTTCTGGATCAATGGAACCTTAAAATAATGCTTCGGGATCACTGGATCCTCAAAATAGTGTTTCTGGATCCTCATAGTGGTGCTTCTGGATCACTGGATCCTCAAAATAATGCTTCGGGATCACTGGATCCTCAAAACAAACCTTCGGGATTACTGGATCCTCAAAGTGGTGCTTCTGGATCATTGGATCCTCAAAATAATGCTTCGGGATCACTCGATCTTCAAAGTGGTGTTTCTGGATCACTGGAACCTCAAAATAATGCTTCGGGATCTCTGGATCCTCAAAATGGTGTTTCTGGATCACTGGATCCTCAAAGTGGTGTTTCTGGATCACTGGATCCTCAAAGTGGTGCTTCTGGATCACTGGAACCTCAAAATAATGCTTCGGGATCACTGGATCCTCAAAATGGTGTTTCTGGATCACTGGATCTTCAAAGTGGTGCTGCTGGATCACTTGATCCTCAAAATAATGCTTCGGGATCAATGGATCCTCAAAACAATGCTTCGGGATCACTGGATCCTCAAAGTGGTGCTTCTGGATCACTGGATCCTCAAAATAATGCTTCGGGATCACTGGATCCTCAAAATGGTGTTTCTGGATCACTGGATCCTCAAAGTGGTGCTTCTGGATCATTGGATCCTCAAAATAATGCTTCGTGATCACTGGATCCTCAAAGTGGTGTTTCTGGAACACTGGATCCTCAAAGTGGTGTTTCTGGATCACTGGATCCTCAAAGTGGTGTCTCTGGATCACTGGATCTTCAAAGTGGTCCTTCTGGATCACTGGATCCTCAAAATAATGCTTCGGGATCACTGGATTTTCAAAGTGGTGTTTCTGGATCATTAGATCCTCAAAGTGGTGTTTCTGGACCACTGGATCCTCAAAGTGGTGTTTCTGGATCACTGGATCCAGTAATGTTGAACTCGGGGAAACATTTGTTTACCTTAAACAATGGTGGAAGTTGATGAGACGGAGCCGGTCAGTAGCTCCCCTGTGTGTGTGTGTGTGTGTACTCACCTAATTGTACTCATCTAATTGTGGTTGCAGGGGTCGAGACTCAGCTCCTGGCCCCGCCTCTTCACTGGTCGCTACTAGGTCCTCTCCCTCTCTGCTTCCTGAGCTTTGTCATACCTCTTCTTAAAACTATGTATGGTTCCTGCCTCCACTACTTCACTTGCTAGGCTATTCCACTTCCGGACGACTCTATGACTGAAGACATACTTCCTAACGTCCCTGTGACTCGTCTGAGTCTTCAGCTTCCAACTATGATCCCTTGTTTCTGTGTCCCCTCTTTTGAACATCCTATCTCTGTCCACCTTGTCTATTCCCCGCAGTATCTTGTATGTCGTTATCATGTCTCCCCTGACCCTTCTGTCCTCCAGTGTCGTCAGTCCGATATCCCTCAACCTTTCCTCGTACGACATTCCCCTGAGCTCTGGGACTAGCCTTGTTGCAAACCTTTACTTTCTCTAACTTCTTGACGTGCTTGACCAGGTGTCGGTTCCAGACTGGTGCTGCATACTCCAGTATGGGCCTAACATACACAGTGTACAGTGTCTTGAACGATTCCTTATTAAGGTATTGGAACGCTATTCTCAGGTTTGCCAGGCGCCCGTATGCTGCAGCAGTTATTTGGTTTATGTGTGCCTCCGACGACGTGCTCGGCGTTATGGTCACCCCAAGGTCTTTCTCCCTGAGTGAGGTCTGTAGTCTTTGTCCACCTAGCCTATACTCTGTCTGCGGTCTTCTTTGCCCCTCCCCAATCTTCATGACTTTGCATTTGGCAGGGTTGAATTCGAGAAACCAGTTTCTGGACCACATGTCCAGCCTGTCCAGGTCTCTTTGCAGTCCTGCCTCATCCTCATCCGATTTAATTCTTCTCATCAACTTCACATCATCTGCGAATAGGGACACTTCAAAGTCTATTCCTTCCATCATGTCGTTCGCATATATCAAAAATTGCACTGGTCCTAGAACTGACCCCTGTGGGACCCCGCTCGTCACAGGCGCCCACTGTGATACCTCTTCACGTACCGTGACTCGTTGTTGCCTCCCTCTCAGGTATTCCCTGATCCATTGCAGTGCCCTCCCTGTTATATGCGCCTTATCCTCCAGCTTCTGCACTAATCTCTTGTGGGGAACTGTGTCAAAGACCTTCCTGCAGTCTAGGAAAACGCAATCAACCCACTCCTCTCTCTCGTGTCTTACTTCTGTTACCTTGTTATAAAACTCCAGGAGGTTTGTGAGACAGGATTTGCCTTCCATGAACCCATGCTGATTTTCATTTATAATCTTGTTCCGTTCCAGGTGTTCCACCACTCTCCTCCTGATAATCTTCTCCATGACTTTGCACACAATACATGTCTGAGACACAGGTCTGTAGTTTAGTGCCTCATTACTGTTTCCTTTCTTAAATATGGGGACTACATTTGCTGTCTTCTATTTCTCAGATAGTTGCCCAGTTTCAAGGGATGTGTTGAAGATTGTGATTAGGGGCACACTCAGCATCTCTGCTCCTTCTCTAAGGACCCATGGGGAGATGTTGTCTGGTCCCATCGCCTTTGAGGTATCAAGGCCACTTACCAGCTTCTGCACCTCCTCCTCGGTTGTTCGTATGTCATCCAACACTTGTTGGTATATTCCCTCTTGATGTTCCCTTCTGTGCTGTCTTCCCAAAGCCCTTCCTGTCTCTACTGTAAAAACTTCCTTAAATCTCCTGTTTAGCTCCTCACATACCTCCTGATCATTTCTTGTGAGTTCTCCACCTTCTGTCCTCAGTCTGATCACCTGGTCTTTGACTGTTGTTTTCCTCCTGATGTGGCTATACAACAGTTTCGGGTCAGTCTTGATTTTTCGATGCTATGTTATATTCATACTGTCGCTGGGCCTCCCTCCTTACCTGTGCATACTCGTTCCTGGCTCTGCGACTGATCTCCCTATTTTCATATGTTCTCTGTCTTCTGTATTTTTTTCATTCTCTATTGCACTTTGTTTTTGCCTCCTTACACCGTCGGGTAAACCAGGGGCTCGTTCTGGTCTTCCCATTGTTTCTGTTGCCCTTGGGAATAAACCTTTCCACTGCCTCCTTGCATTTTGTTGTTACATATTCCATCATTTCGTTTACTGGCTTTCCTGCCAGTTCTCTGTCCCACGGAACCTCCTGCAGGAAGTTCCTCAACCCTATGTAGTCCCCTCTTTTATAGTCAGGCTTTTGCCATTCAACTCCTGTTACTCTCGCCACTTGCAACTCTACTATGTATTCAAAGCACGTGGTCACTAGCTCCTAGGGGGCTCTCATATGTGATGTCCTCAATGTCTGAACTGCCCAGGGTGAACACAAGGTCCAATCTTGCTGGTTCATCCTTCCCTCTCACTCTGGTAGTGTCCTTAACATGTTGGTGCATGAGGTTTTCCAGCACCACACCCAACATCTTGGCTCTCCATGTTTCGGGACCCCCATGTGGCTCCAGGTTTTCCCAGTCAATCTCCCTGTGGTTGAAATCCCCCATAACCAGCA
>NC_091317.1:11428166-11430666 GCF_038502225.1 Cherax quadricarinatus
ATATTTTTACTAAGTGGGACGTTAATGCTATCGGTCTGTAATTCTTTGCAATTGCTTTACTGTCACCTTTGTGGAGTGGGGCTATATCCCTGTGTCTATGTTCCCTCTCCATAGAATATTTAAGACTCCAGGACTGTATCGTAGACTGCGGAACTACTGTTATTATTATTATTATTATTATTATTATTATTATTATTATTATTATTATTATTATTATTATTATTATTATTATCAAAACTAAGCGCTAAACCCACCAGGGTCACACAGCGCTAGAAGAATGCAGCAGATAATTATAAGAAAGCCGAATAAGAATTAGGGACTTGCAGCTTCGAGTGTAAGCGCATTTGAAGCTGCTTGTTAGTTGATTGTTATGGGTGGCATCCTGGGTGGAGAGGAGAGGGTGGCAGTATTCCTTAGATATAATACCACTTCCTCACTTCCTCCTCCCCTCCCTCCCTCCCTCTCTCCTTCCCTCCTTCCCTCCCACCCTTCCTCCTTCCCTCCCTCCCTCCCTCCTTCCCTCCCTCTCTCCTTCCCTCCCTCTCTCCTTCCCTCCCTCTCTCCTTCCCTCCCTCTCTCCTTCCCTCCCTCTCTCCTTCCCTGTGCTTTGAAATGAGCTGAAAATGCGAAACAGTTCCTTTCCTTTATATGAGCTGAAGTAGGATAACAGTTCTTAACAAGGAGGCGAAAACCCATAAGGGTCATATCGCGCCAGGATAATGTCAGATCGAATTCAAATAGAAGAGGAGGGAGAAGCTCTAATTCCATGGATCAAGAGCCCTTCAGTAGCCTCAGTGCACCCTCCACTGAAGAGTGGGTATCACAGATCAGTAGAACACTGGCCGCTGCGCTGATCCTGCCATGTAAACAATAAGTCGGTCCTTTAGAAACCGCTTGTGTAAAGGAGAACAATTCATCGCTTACTACCCCTTTTAACCTCCCCTAGGAGACCCTTTCTCCTCTCGTCCTACCAACCCCTTAAGCATAATAGACTAATCTTTTAACTTCCATCGCCATGGTGTCGCTCAAGCGTGTTTAATTACGTGTTTAACAGCGTGAAAAAAAAGAAAGAAGTCGAATTCCTAACACTGGTATACTTGGCTCCCGCCCCCGCCATCTTGAACAAAAGACGCGCGACAATAAAATTAAGCTCGGAGATCTCTTAATTAAACACAGCTTGAATTCTCGCTTATGGAGTTTAAATGTCGTGTAAACAGTGCTTTAGAGAGCACTAGCAGTGTTCTTACACAGACAGACAGACATACACACACACACATACACACACACACACACACACACACACACACGGGGCCAGGAGCTCGGACTCGACCCCCGCAACCTCAACTAGGTGAGTACACACTGCGCGGAATAGACAAGGTGGACAAAGACGAGATGTTCCAGAGATGGGACACAAACACAAGAGGTCACAATTGGAAGTTGAAGACTCAGATGAATCAAAGGGATGTTAGGAAGTATTTCTTCAGTCATAGAGTAGTCAGGCCATGGAATAGCCTAGAAAGTGATGTGGTGGAGGCAGGAACCATACATAGTTTTAAGGCGAGGTATGATAGAGCTCATGGGGCAGGGAGAGAGAGGACCTAGTAGCAATCAGCGAAGAGGCGGGGCCAGGAGCTGTGAATCGACCCCTGCAACCACAAATAGGTGAGTACACACACACACACACACACACACACACACACACAAACAGACACACAAGCCAGGAGCTTGGACTCGACCCCTGCAACCTCAACTAGGTGAGTACACACACAGTTCTTCAGTCATAGAGTGGTCAGGGAGTGAAACAGTCTGGCGAGCGATATAGTGGAGGCAGGAACCATACATAGCTTTAAGACGAGGTATGAAAAACCTCATGGAGCAGGGGGAGAGAGGACCAAGTAACTATCAGTGAAAAGGCGGGGCCAGGAGCTGTGAATGGACCCCTGCAACCACAACTAGGTGAGTACACACACACACACACACATACAGACGTACACACACATATACACACACAAATACACACTCACAGAGAGATGGAGAGACGATGTACGTCATCAAGTGTTGGACACAGTACATACAACCGAGGAAGAAGTGAAGAGGCTGCTAAGTGAGCTAGATACCTCAAAGGCGATGGGACCGGATAACATCTCTCCATGGGTCCTGACAGAGGGAGCAGAGGCACTATATGTACCACTAACAACAATCTTCAACACATCTGTTGAAACAGGGTGACTACCTGAGGTATGGAAGACAGCAAATGTAGTCCCAATTTTTAAAAAGGAGACAGACACGAAGCATTAAACTACAGACCAGTGTCACTGACATGTATAGTATGCAAAGTCGTGGAGAAGATTATCAGAAGACTTGTGGAACACATAGAAAGGAATGAGCTTATCAACGACAGCTAGCACGGTTTCAGGGATGGGAAATCCTGTGTGTCAAACTTACTGGGGTTCTATAAGAGGGTGACAGTAGTAAGACAAGAGAGAGAGGGGTGGGTAGA
>NC_091317.1:11438166-11478166 GCF_038502225.1 Cherax quadricarinatus
GAGAGAGGGGTGGGTTGATTGTATTTAACTGGACTGCATGAAGGCCTTCGACGCAGTTCCTCACAGGAGATTAGTACAGAAGCTGGAGGATCTGGCGTGTATAACAGGAAGGGCACTGCAATGAATCAGAGAATACCTGACAGGGAGGAAACAACGAGTCTTGGTACGTGATGAAGTATCACAGTGGGCGCCTTTGACGAACGGGATCCCACAGGGGTCGGTCCTAGGACCTGTGCTATTTTTGATATATGTGAATGACATGATGGAAGGAATAGACTCATAGGTGTCCCTGTTCGCAGATGATGTGAAGTTAATGGGGAGAATTAAATCAGATGAGGATCAGGCAGGACTACAAAGGCACCTGGACAGGCTGGACAAGTGGTCCGGCAACTGGCTTCTCGAATTCAACCCTGCCAAATGCAAAGTCATGAAGACCGGGGAAGGGCAAAGAAGGCCGCAGACAGAGTATAGGCTAGGTGAGCAAAGGCTGCAAATCTCACTCAAGGAGAAAGATCTTGGGGTAACCATAACACCGAGCACGTCCCCGGAGGCACACATCAACCAGATAACTGCTGCGCCTGCCAAACCTGAGAATAGGGTTCCGATACCTTAGTAAGGAATCGTTCAAGATACTGTACATTGTGTACGTCAGGCCCATACTGGAGTATGCAGCACCAGTTTGGAACCCACACCTGGTCAAGCACGTCAAGAAATTAGAGAAAGTACAAAGGTTTGCAACAACGCTAGTTCCGGAGCTCAGGGGAATATCCTACTAAGAAAGGTTGAGGGAAATCGGACTGACGACACTGGAGGACAGGAGGGTCAGGGAAGACACGATAACAACACACAAAATACTGCGTGGAATAGATAAGGTGGACAGAGACAGGATGTTCCAGAGAGGGGACACAGAAACAAGGGGTCACAATTGGATGCTGAGGGTTCAGACGAATCACAGGGATGTTAGGAAGTACTTCTTCAGTCACAGAGTCGTCAGGAAGTGGAATAGCCCAGCAAGTGATGTAGTGGAGGCAGGAACCATACATAGCTTTAAGACGAGGTACGACAAAGCTAAGGAAGCAGAGTGAGAGAGGACCTAGTAGCGATCAGTGAAGAGGTGGAGCCAGGAGCTGAGTCTCGACCTCTGGAACCACAATTAGGTGAGTACACACACACACACACACACACACACACACACAAAGAGGACCCTGTACACTGTGTACGTTAGGCCCATATTGGAGTATGTGGCACTAGTTTGTAACCCACAACTAGCCAAGCACGTAAAGAAACTAGAGAAAGTGCAAAGATTTGCAACAAGATTAGTCCCAGAGCTAAGAGGTATGTCCTACGAGGAGAAGTTAAGGGAAATCGACCTGACTATATATATATATATATATATATATATATATATATATATATATATATATATATATATATATATATATATATTTTGGGGTCCACCTCTGGTGTAAATTGTGGGACCCATAGCCTCGGAGAAGTGGATATATATATATATAAGTGGATATATATATTTATATATACATATATATATATATATATATATATATATATATATATATATATATATATATATATATATATATATATAGATAGATAGATAGATAGATAGATATTGTTGCTCTATTTGTTTAATTCAATTCGTCTTAAACATTGCATATACATACAAACTTCAAAGTTATTTATCAGGATGGTGATCTTGTCGTCTCATAAATCAGGTGTCTCCATCTCGGGAGAAAAACTCATTAATGACAGAGAGTTTTGGCTCGAGGGTCCTGATGGTCGTTAACGGAAGCTTATTAACCTTGCTAGGAATTTTTATGTCCAAATGTTGCATCAGCCCTCTCTCTCTCTCTCTCTCTCTCTCTCTCTCTCTCTCTCTCTCTCTCTCTCTCTCTCTCTCTCTCTCTCTCTCTCTCTCTCTCTCTCTCTCTCTCTCTCTCTTTTACACATGGTTTGACAAGGTTAGGTTAAGGATCCCTAACTTTAGTGACAAGCTATTTACAGGTTAAGGATCCCTAACTTTATTGACAAGCTATTTACAGGTTAAGGATCCCTAACTTTATTGACAAGCTATTTACAGGTTAAGGATTCCTAACTTTATTGACAAGATATTTACAGGTTAAGGATTCCTAACTTTATTGACAAGATATTTACAGGTTAAGGATTCCTAACTTTATTGACAAGCTATTTACAGGTTAAGGATTCCTAACTTTATTGACAAGCTATTTACAGGTTAAGGATTCCTAACTTTATTGACAAGATATTTACAGGTTAAGGATTCCTAACTTTATTGACAAGCTATTTACAGGTTAAGGATTCCTAACTTTATTGACAAGCTAAGAGCTGTTACCTACATCAGCTCATTTGAAAGAATTTTTATTGTAATGAAACGTACAAGTAAGGAACAGGATGAAGTTGGAGCCATCTGTGGGCCAGCATTTTCATTTGATCAACTGACTTTATCTCGTTGACATCATTATGCTGTACGAATGTGTTCCATACTCGAGTCATCCTGGGTATATATGATCTCAGATGGAGTGATGTTCTGGAGAAGGGTACAGCCAGAGTGAAGTTGCTGCTTACTGCCCGTCTTGTGGTATAGAAGCTTGTTTCACGCTGTTCTCGAAGTGGATCCAAGTGTGGTACTTTGATAATATTGGACTTGTACATAACAGTAAGGCCACCCACATCCCTCCTGTGTTGAAGGCTCTATTGAAATGACAGATCTATCCAGGATGGGTCCAGGCGAGAGATGAGACGTCTTGCTCTGTTCTCTATTCTGTCAAGCAGTCTCTCTCTTATCTTCATTTTAATAGCGATAATGTGTTTCTTTTGATAAGATTGATTGGTTTATTGGGTTTCAAGCTTATCAACTACACAAGGGTAATTAAAGTTGGATGCCACCTGCGCACCACCTATCAACATTAATTCCTAAAATAGGGATTACAGTAAATTCTGAGAATATACACCTTTACACGCACACTAACGTTATATATTCACGTTACATACACACTAACCTTATACTCTCATGCTAAATACATATTTACCTTATATACACACACGCGACATACACACTAACCTTATATACACTTCACGGTGTATTTAACAGTTTCTAAAATTCCATTTGTAATTTTGTTGATAATTTCATAGAACGTCAAACTCTCCAAACGAGTGTGTATTTTATTTTTTTTTTTTTTTGTTTTTTGTTTTTTTTGCTTTTAAAATGCTGGGGTAGACGGAGTTGATGGAGCTAACAAGGCTGTGTACGATCAATCTCGGAGGAAGTGGACAGAGACGGAGAAAAATGAGGCAGAGAATGGGTCACGGTGCCATCTGGAGGGTATACTGATGTAAGTTATGCCAGCGCTTATATCTGTCGCATCCCAGACACCCACGCACGAACTGTAGCTGGCACTGGTACACACGCTCTCAGGTGAACACTTGCACAGGTGTACGCACGCACACGGAGAGGGGAGGAGACACACAGTGAAGGTGGCACCATGAAGGTGGCACCATGAAGGTGGCACCTTGAAGGTGGCACCAGTTGATGACTATCACGTGACACTACAAAGGTACCAGTGTCACCAACACAAACACATGTACAGGCTCAGGAAGGCGTACGAAGCGAGGGAGGGAGGAACTGTGTGAAGGAGGGAGGGAGGGAAGGAAAGAGAGAGGGAGGGAGGGATGGAAGGAGAGAGAGAGGGGGGGAAGGGGAGAGGGAGGAAAGGAGAGAAGGAGGAAGGGAGGAAGGGAGGGAAGGAGAGAGGGAGAGTGAGTGTACTGATAGTGATTTTTATTTATCCCTTATTCTCGATATTGAATGACACTATCACTCTTTCGCTGCCCTCAGCGACAGTGTTCGTCATCCGCGGTCTCCCAACGATAGTCTCTCACTCGTTCGCTGCCTTCAGCGATAGTTTCTCTTTCTCTCGTTCTACGTCTTCATCAACATAGCCCACTCATTCATGGCTCCACAAATGAATTCTGTTATATTCACTCTCCTCAACGATAGATTCTCCTTCATTCGTGAACCTAATAGTCTCTCCCTCATCTTCTGTACTCAGCGGACCTTCCTCAGTAGAAAAGCGCACGACTAAATATCACTCTGCTCAAGCCTGGACGTGGCAGAACGAACGAAGAAGATTAATGAGATAAAAGAATGCATTAGACTCTCTCTATCTCTCTGTCTCTCTGTCTCTCTGTCCCTCTGTGTCTGTCTGTCTGTCTGTCTGTCTCTCTCTTTCTCTCTCTCTCTCTCTCTCTCTCTCTCTCTCTCTCTCTCTCTCTCTCTCTCTCTCTCTCTCTCTCTCTCTCTCTCTCTCTCTCTCTCTCTCTTTTACACAGTGTTTGACAAGGTTAAGGATCCCAAGCTTTATTGACAAGCCAATTGCAGGTTAAGGATTCCTAACTTTATTGGCAAGCTAAGAACTGTTACCTACATCAGCTCATTTGAAAGCATTTTTATTGTTATGAGACATACAAGTAGGGAACAGAATGAAGTTGGAGCCATCTGTGGGCCAGCATTTTCATGTGATCAACTGACTTTATCTCGTTGACATCATTATGCTGTACGAATGTGTTCCATACTCGAGTCATCCTGGGTATATATGATCTCAGATGGAGTGATGTTCTGGAGAAGGGTACAGCCAGAATGAAGTTGCTGCTTTCTGCCCGTCTTGTGGCATAAATGCTTGTTTCACGCTGTCCTTGAAATGGATCCAAGTGTGGTACTTTGACAATATTGGCCTTGTACATAACAGTAAGGCCACCCACATCCCTCCTATGTTGAAGGCTCTGCTGAAATGACAGATCTGTCCAGGATGGGTCCAGGTGAGAGATGAGACGTCTTGCTCTGTTCTCTACTCTGTCAAGCAGTCGCAGATGAGAGGGGGGGGGGCAGGCAAACCAAGAAAGTGGAGCATACTCAAGGTGTGAGCGTTCTTGTGCCTCGTACAGAATGCTGCAACCCCTACTGTCAAGCAGATGCGAGATACGGCGAAGTGCTGTAAACTTCCTGGCTGCCTTGTTTGCAAGATTTACAACATGGTTCTTCATGGTTAGTTTGGAGTCAAATTTCACCCCAAGGATATCAACTTCTTCTCCAGGTGCCAACACCCTCCCATTCATCCTTACTACTGCACCAGCATTACCAACATGGTGCCTATAGACGATCATCATTTGCGTTTTCTCAGGTGCAAATGTTACTTGCCATCTATTTCCCCAAGCTGATATAGCTCTCAGCTGGTGATTGATGTAGCTTAGAGCAGCTGGCATTTCTTCTCTTGGATAAGTGAATGTCAGTGTACAGTCGTCTGCATATGCATGTGATTCTGGGATGAGATGAAGAAGGTCGTTGAAGTAGACATTCCATAACAATGGACCCAGCACGCTTCCTTGTGGAACACTTGCCCCAAAAGGATGTCTTGCTGATTCCGTTCCATTGAGAACTACACTTAGAGATCTACCATGAAGGTAGTCACTGAGGAGACGTAACGTAGAGCCTGCAATTCCCAGTGCTTGAAGTTTTGCTAAGAGGCCCTGGTGCCACACCAGGTCGAAAGCGCCAGCAATGTCCAGTGTTGCCACACAGCTGACTTTGGATTCATCCAGTGACTGGTGCCAATTAGTGGAGAGGTTTAACAACAGATCAGCAGCAGAGTAACCTTTCCTGAAGCCATATTGACGATCACAAAGTAGTGAGTGGTAGTCATAAACTCTGTCATTTGTTTTGAGATTATTGTCTCAAGGATCTTACCAGTGATTGACAGGAGTGACACTGGTCTGTAGTTGCTGATTTCTGCTCTGCTCTTCTTTTTGTGAACAGGGACTACATTTGCCTCTTTCCACAGAGAAGGTCATTCACACTGTACTAGGCAGTGCTGAAAGATGCGAGTTAGAGGTGCTGCTAGCTGGTCTGCACATCTCAGCAATCTTGGGCTCAACTTGTCTGGGCCCACAGCCTTTTCTTGGTCAAGCGATTTAAGAAGGAAATGCACCTCTTCCTGTCTTATTGTCACCACTGACAGTTTTGACACAGTTCTTGCAGCTAGCCAAGGAGGGTCCCTTGCTGGATCAGGAACTTGCATTTTGGTAGCAAAGTGTTCAGCAAAGAGGTCCGCTTTCTCTTGACTACTTGACTCTCTCTCTCTCTCTCTCTCTCTCTCTCTCTCTCTCTCTCTCTCTCTCTCTCTCTCTCTCTCTCTCTCTCTCTCTCTCTCTCTCTCTCTCTCTCTCTCACTCTCTCTCTCTTTGAAACAGCATTCAAAGGGAAGAAAGACGAGGATTCATGAGGACATTGTGAGTCCCAGGAATGTTGTCTCCAGCTCACAGAGTACTGGCTGGCAAATTTCATGCAGGAATGAAAGATTTGTTTGACAGAAAACGGCTGTGTAGACTTTCTTCTCGACGCCAATACTGGTAGTTACCCCTTGATGTGTGTGTGTGCGCGCGCGCGTGTGTGTGTGTACTCACCTATTTGTGGTTGCAGGGGTCGAGTCCTAGCTCCTGGCCCCGCCTCTTCACCGGTTGCTACTAGGCCCTCTCTCTCCCCGCTCCATGAGCTTTATCAAACCTCGTCTTAAAACTGTGTATGGTTCCTGCCTCCACTACGTCATTTTCTAGGCTATTCCACTGCCTTACAACTCTGTGACTGAAGAAATACTTCCTACTATCTCTCTGACTCATTTGTGTCTTCAACTTCCAATTGTGGCCTCTTGTTTCTGTGTCCCCTCCCTGGAACATCCTGTCTTTGTCCACCTTGTCTATTCCACGCAGTATTTTATATGTCGTTATCATGTCTCCCCTGACCCTCCTGTCCTCCAGTGTGGTCAGGCCGATTTCCCTTAATCTTTCCTCATAGGACATTCCCCTTAGCTCTGGAACTAACCTTGTCGCAAACCTTTGTACTTTCTCTAGTTTCTTGACGTGCTTTATCAAGTGCGGGTTCCAAACAGGTGCTGCATACTCCAGTATGGGCCTGACATACACGGTGTACAGTGTCTTGAATGATTCCTTACTAAGGTATCGGAATGCTGTTCTCAGGTTTGCCAGGCGCCCATATGCTGCAGCAGTTATCTGATTGATGTGTGCTTCCGGAGACATGCTCGGTGTTATACTCACCCCAAGATCTTTCTCCTTGAGTGAGGTTTGCAGTCTTTGGCCACCTAGCCTATACTCTGTCTGTGGTCTTCTGTGCCCCTCCCCCATCTTCATGACTTTGCATTTGGCAGGATTAAATTCGAGAAGCCATTTGCTGGACCAGGTGTCCAGTCTGTCCAGGTCTCTTTGAAGTCCTGCCTGGTCCTCATCAGATTTAATTCTCCTCATTAACTTCACATCATCTGCAAACAGGGACACTTCTGAGTCTAACCCTTCCGTCAAGTCGTTCACATATACCAAAAATAGCACTGGTCCTAGGACCGACCCCTGTGGGACCCCGCTCGTCACAGGTGCCCACTGTGATACATCATTACGTACCATGACTCGTTGTTGCCTCCCTGTCAGGTATTCTCTGATCCATTGCAGTGCCCTTCCTGTTATATGCGCCTGATGCTCTAGCTTCTGCACTAATCTCTTGTGAGGAACTGTGTCAAAGGCCTTCTTGCAGTCCAAGAAGATGCAATCAACCCACCCCTCTCTCTCTTGTCTTACTTCTGTTATTTTATCATAAAACTCCAGAAGGTTTGTGACACAGGATTTGCCTTCCGTGAATCCGTGCTGGTTGGCATTTATACTCCTGTTCCGTTCCAGGTGCTCCACCACTCTCCTCCTGATAATCTTCTCCATAATTTTGCATACTATACACGTCAATGACACAGGTCTATAGTTTAGTGCCTCTTTTCTGTCTCCTTTTTTAAAAATGGGAACTACATTTGCCGTCTTCCATACCTCAGGTAGTTGCCCAGTTTCCAGGGATGTGTTGAAGATTGTGGTAAGTGGCACGCACAACATATCTGCTCCCTCTCTAAGGACCCACGGGGAGATGTTGTCTGGTCCCATTGCCTTTGAGGTATCGATGTCCCTTAGCAGTTTCTTCACCTCCTCCTCATCTGTATGTATGTCGTCCAACACTTGTTGGTGTATTCCTTGCTGGTGTCCCCATCTGGTCTGTCCCCCCAGAGTCCTTCCTGTCTCTACTGTAAATACTTCCTTAAATCTCGTGTTGAGCTCCTCACATACCTCTTGATCGTTTCTTGTGAGTTCTCCACCTTCTTTCCTCAGCCTTATCACCTGGTCCTTGACTGTTGTCTTCCTCCTAATGTGGCTATACAGCAGTTTCGGGTCAGATTTGACTTTCGATGCTATGTCGTTTTCATACTGTCGCTGGGCCTCCCTCCTTATCTGTGCATACTCGTTTCTGGCTCTTCTACTAATCTCCTTGTTTTCCTGGGTCCTATGCCTCCTGTACCTTTTCCATTCTCTGTTGCACTTAGTTTTTGCCTCCCTACACCTTCGGGTAAACCAAGGACTCGTTTTGGTCTTCCTATTATTTCCGTTTCCCTTGGGAACAAAACTTTCCTCTGCCTCCTTGCACTTTGTTGCCACATATTCCATCATCTCGTTTACTGATTTTCCTACCATTTCTCTGTCCCACTGAACCTCCTGCAGGAAGTTTCTCATACCTGTGTAGTCCCCCCTTTTATAGTTTGGCCTTTCCCCTTCAGTTCCTGTTACCTTCTCCACTGGTAACTCTACTATATAGTCAAAACTCAGAACCACATGATCGCTAGCTCCAAGGGGCCTCTCATAAGTGATGTCCTCAATGTCTGAACTGCTCAGGGTGAACACAAGATCCAGTCTTGCTGGCTGATCCTCCCCTCTCTCTCTGGTTGTGTCCCTGACATGTTGATGCATGAGGTTTTCAAGTACCACATCCATCATCTTGGCTCTCCATGTTTCGGGACCCCCATGTGGCTCCAGGTTTTCCCAGTCGATCTCCCTGTGGTTGAAATCGCCCATTACCAGTAACTTTGCTCTGCTCGAGTGAGCTCTTCTTGCCACCTCAGCCAGTGTGTCCACCATCACCCTGTTGTTTACTTCGTACTCCTCTCTTGGCCTCCTGCAGTTCTGTGGTGGGTTATACATCACTCCAATGACTACTTTATGTTCTCCGGACTGAATTGTACCTACAATGTAGTCTCTTTCTCCAATCATGTCCATGCCTTCCATTTCCTCAAATCCCCATCGGTGTTTTATGAGCAGTGCAACCCCTCCTCCCCCTCTACTCCTTCTATCTTTCCTCAGGATCTGATATCCTGTTGGGAAGATTGTGTCTGTTATTGTCTCAGCGAGTTTTGTTTCTGTGACTGCTATGATGTCTGGGGATTTTTCACTGATTCTTTCATTCCACTCCTCATGTTTATTCATTATTCCATCTGCGTTTGTGTACCAAACATTTAGTTTCTTTTCTATCATTGTGGTCATGCAAGAATATTGGGGTTGGGGGAGCGAGAGCCTTGGTGGGGGCCTATATGGGGCTGTGGTGTAGGTGGGGTTTGTGTTGATGGGGGTGGGGTCAGAATGCCCATAAGGGACAGCTGTTGGGGTGAGGTTTGTGATATGGGGATTGGTGGCAGAGGGAACAGTGAGTGGGTTGTAGTATAGGTTGCTCAGTTGCGTTGGGAATGTCGCGGGTGGAGTCTTTTGGTGGGAGATTCTGTGGGGTGTGTTTGCCCTTCCTCCTGTGTCTGGGTCCTGCTCATTTTCATTGCTTCTCGTTCCTCCTTGCGTCTCTGTACCCTCTCTTTCAGTGTAGTCCTTTCTTCTTGTGTTCTGTCGCGGTCGAGGTATACTCTCTGGTACCCCTCTTTGTCCCTCAGTCTTGCTTTCTCTTGCAGAATCCTGGTTCGAACTGTTTCTTCCTTGAAAGTTACTCTGACAGGCCGTATCCTTCCACTCGCAAACCACCCAATTCTCTGAAAATTTGTCACCTGGGTCATATTGCCCTCCCCTATTGTTTTCATGATGCCTTCAATCATTTTTTTCTCCTCCTGTTTTATTTCTTCAAAGTTGGCCCCCTTGGCTTCTTGGAGCCCGTACACAAAAACTGACCTCGCCCTTTCCTCCTCCCACTGAGTCTCCATCTGCGTCCTCTGAGGCATTTTAGTTCCTTCCATTGACATGTTCTTGCCTTCAGTCCCTGCCATATCTGAAACTTCTATTCTCAGTGGACTGTCTTTCCTGACCAGCTGTCCCTTGCTACTGCAGTTGGCTGTTAGAATCTCTGCATATAGCATACCTTCATTGTTTTCGGACCTGTCGCTTGATCTTAGTGTGCTCGTCGTCTTTTCCCTGGCCCCACGTGGGTCTGATAGGGCCTTCATGCTCGGCATGTCTCCGTTGTTGCTTACCATCCCCTTGTCTGCGCCTGACTTTGAATTTCCTGATGTCACACCTGAATTGTCATTTGTCTCTCTAATCTGTTTCAGGCTTTGCAGTTTCTCTTCTAAGCACTGTATCCTAGCTTCTGCTGCTAAGACCTGTGTGTGTGTGTGTGTGTGTGTGAGATTAGGAAAACTATCATTTCTTGTGATCTCTGGATTGTTTTCTTCAGCATAACCATTACCCTTAAACAACTTAAAACTATTACCCATTAACTTGTTAATGGGTAATAGCAAGTTTAAAATAATACCCATTAAAAATTAAAAAAAAAACATTCCCATTAACAAGTTAAAACCTTATTAACCGTAATAAATAATCAAACGTAAAACAAAAATTATCTCCATTAAAAATAAATAAAACACTACCCTTAAAAAAGATAAATATTAAAACATGGAAAAACACAATAACAAGAGGAAAAAAAAAACATAAACATGGAAAAAAGTCAGAAAAAATCTATTAAAACAAATAGATTCTGAAATAAACATTCCAATCCTTTGCTTCAGGTCCAACCCTCAATAGTGAAGAATTTAATATCTTGTGAAATGTGACTCTACACACACAGGCTAAGTTAAACAGACCCTTTCGAGTTTAGCGCTTAACTGGAATACATTATTATTATTATTATTATATTATTATTATTATTATTATTATTATTATTTTAGTTATTATTATTATTATTATTATTATTATTTTAGTTATTATTATTATTATTATTATTATTATTATTGTTACAACTAAACAATGTAAGAATTACTTACCAAGTAGTTCAGGTGTGAGATTTGTCGACCTGGAGGAGTAGACAAGAGTAGACTGAGTATAATGGGCGGGACATAAACTGAGATAAGACATGATAAATGGATTAGACAAGTGAGAAGCAAGTGAATGAGACACAACAACACCTGTGTGTCTCATTCACCTTAGATAGGTGCAACGTCAGGTGACTTGAATGGTACTTAACATTGTAATAAATGGTATAACAACACTGGCACCATGGAAAAGTAGACACATATGTTGTATAATGCAGTCCCTTACCGACAACGTTTCGTCCTACAAAACATCGATGTTTGGGACACAAAAAAAAATCCATTCTCAAGCCATATAATATCGATGTTTAGGCCACCGAACATCGATGTTTCACTCTACAAAACATCGATGTTTGGGACACAAAAAAAATCCATTCTCAAGCCATATAATATCGATGTTTAGGCCACCGAACATCGATGTTTCACTCTACAAAACATCGATGTTTGGGACACAAAAAAAATCCATTCTCAAGCCATATAATATCGATGTTTAGGCCACCGAACATCGATGTTTCACTCTACAAAACATCGATGTTTGGGGCACCAGAAAAAAATCCATTCTGAAGCCACATAATATCGATGTTTAGGCCACCGAACATCGATGTTTAGATCACAAATTCCAAGTTACGTCAAGTATTATACATACGTTTTCTTGTAAACACGCTCTTGTGCGTTCCCGTGTACACCCTTCCACACATCCCCTTCCATACTCCCCTATCCATCTTTTCAAACTCCACCCACCTGTCACACCCACACTCCTCCGCTACATTCCCCCACACCCACAATTCTCGGTATTTCCCGACAGGGAGACCATGGGAATAGGTAGTGACAGAGGGGCAGCAAGTAGTGCTGTTGCTGTCTTGGTTAACGAGTTGCAAGTGTTTTGGGGCCCACTGTATGAGGACCACACCTTCCCACATACTCCCACACACTTCCACATACTCCTCCACCATTCCACATACTCCCACACCCTCCCACATACTCCTCCAACCATCCCACATACTCTCACACCCTCAAACACACTACCCCAACCTTTCACATACTCCTACACCCTCCCACACCCTCTCACACACACTCCCGCACCCTCTCACGCCCTCACACATCCTCAAACACACTCCCCCACCCTTTCACATTCTCCTACACCTTCTTACACACTCAAACACCCTCTCACACACACTCCCACAAACTCCCACACCCTCCCACACCCTCCTACTCCCTCCCACACCCTCCCACACCCTCTCACACACACACCCCCGCACCCCTCACACCCTCACACACTCTCACACACCCTCTCACATACTCCCACACCCTCACACCCTCACACACCCTCTCACATACTCCCACACCCTCCCACATACTCCTACACCCTCCTGCAAGTTCCAACACCCTCCTACATACTCCCACACCCTCCCACATAATCCTACACCCGCTCAGACTATCCCATATACTCCAACACCCTTCCCCACCCTTTCACATACTCCTACACCTTTTCACACTCTCCCACATGCTCATAACCCCTCTCACATCCTCCCATATGCTCCCACAGCCTCCCACATACTTCTACATCCTCTCACATACTCCTACACTCTCCCAGATACTCCTACACCCTCTCACATACTCCCACACCCTCCCACACACTCCTACACTCTCCCACTTACTCCTACACCCTCTCACATACTCCCACACCCTCCCACACACTCTTACCCCGTCTCACATACTCCTAAACCCTCTCACATACTATTACACCTTCCCACATACTCCTACACCCTCCCAAATATTTCGACACCCTCCCACATACTCCCATACCCTCTCATAGACAAAAACTGATGTTTATAGCTGTAAATACCTGAAGCAATAAGATGCCCCGTCATTACTTGTCAATAAACTGCACTCGTTGTGGGGGAGAGAAAGAGAGAGGGGAGCCCCTCTTGTAGTGGAGAGGGTGAAGAAGGGTTGCTGAGGGGAGAAGGGGTAAGTGTGAGGAGGGAGCAAGGCAGAGAGAAGTGGGAAGGAGCAAGAATGTAAGACCTGAGGATTTTGTAAGGAGTATTGGGACTGGTAGTCTAGTGTGGTGAATGATTTTACAAGGTTTCTATCAGTAGTAAGTCAGGAAAGCGTTGATCTAGCGAGGAGAGTGCCAGGTGAGGGAAGGAGAGTGCCAGGTGAGGGAAGGAGAGTGCCAGGTGAGGGAAGGAGAGTGCCAGGTGAGGGAAGGAGAGTGCCAGGTGAGGGAAGGAGAGTGCCAGGTGAGGGAAGGAGAGTGCCAGGTGAGGGAAGGAGAGCGCCAGGTGAGGGAAGGAGAGTGCTAGGTGAAGGAAGGAGAGTGCCAGGTGAGGGAAGGAGAGCGCCAGGTGAGGGAAGGAGAGTGCCAGGTGAGGGAAGAAGAGTGCCAGGTGAGGGAAGGAGAGCGCCACGTGAGGGAAGGAGAGTGTCAGGTGAAGGAAGAAGAGTGCCAGGTGAGGGAAGGAGAGTGCCAGGTGAGGGAAGGAGAGTGTCAGGTGAGGGAAGGAGAGTGTCAGGTGAAGGAAGAAGAGTGCCAGATGAGGGAAGGAGAGTGCCAGGTGAGGGAAGGAGAGTGTCAGGTGAAGGAAGAAGAGTGCCAGGTGAGGGAAGGAGAGTGCTAGGTGAGGGAAGGAGAGTGTCAGGTGAAGGAAGAAGAGTGCCAGGTGAGGGAAGGAGAGTGCTAGGTGAGGGAAGGAGAGTGCCAGGTGAGAGAAGGAGAGTGCCAGGTGAGGGAAGGAGAGTACCAGGTGAAGGAAGAAGAGTGCCAGGTGAGGGAAGGAGAGTGCCAGGTGAGAGAAGGAGAGTGCCAGGTGAGGGAAGGAGAGTGCCAGGTGAGGGAAGGAGAGTACCAGGTGAGAGAAGGAGAGTGCCAGGTGAGGGAAGGAGAGTACCAGGTGAAGGAAGAAGAGTGCCAGGTGAGGGAAGGAGAGTGCCAGGTGAGAGAAGGAGAGTGCCAGGTGAGGGAAGGAGAGTGCCAGGTGAGGGAAGGAGAGTGCCAGGAGAGGGAAGGAGAGTGCAAGGTGAGGGAAGGAGAGTACAAGGTGAAGGAAGAAGAGTGCCAGGTGAGGGAAGGAGAGTGCCAGGTGAAGGAAGAAGAGTGCCAGGTGAGGGAAGGAGAGTGCTAGGTGAAGGAAGAAGAGTGCCAGGTGAGGGAAGGAGGGTGCCAGGTGAAGGAAGAAGAGTGCCAGGTGAGGGAAGGAGAGTGCCAGGTGAAGGAAGAAGAGTGCCAGGTGAGGGAAGGAGAGTGCTAGGTGAAGGAAGAAGAGTGCCAGGTGAGGGAAGGAGCGTGCCAGGTGAAGGAAGAAGAGTGCCAGGTGAGGGAAGGAGAGTGCCAGGTGAAGGAAGAAGAGTGCCAGGTGAGGGAAGGAGAGTGCTAGGTGAGGGAAGGAGAGTGCCAGGTGAGGGAAGAAGAGTGCCAGGTGAGGGAAGGAGAGTGCCAGGTGAGGGAAGGAGAGTGCCAAGTGAGGGAAGGAGAGCGCCAGGTGAGGGAAGGAGAGTGCCAGGTGAGGGAAGGAGAGTGCTAGGTGAGGGAAGGAGAGTACCAGGTGAGGGAAGGAGAGTGCCAGGTGAGGGAAGGAGAGTGCCAGGTGAGGGAAGGAGAGTACCAGGTGAGGGAAGGAGAGTACCAGGTGAGGGAAGAAGAGTACCAGGTGAGGGAAGGAGAGTACCAGGTGAGGGAAGAAGAGTACCAGGTGAGGGAAGGAGAGTACCAGGTGAGGGAAGGAGAGTACCAGGTGAGGGAAGGAGAGTACCAGGTGAGGGAAGGAGAGCGCCAGGTGAGGGAAGGAGAGTGCCAGGTGAGGGAAGGAGAGTGCTAGGTGAGGGAAGGAGAGTGCCAGGTGAGGGAAGGAGAGTGCCAGGTGAGGGAAGGAGAGTGCTAGGTGAGGGAAGGAGAGTACCAGGTGAGGGAAGGAGAGTACCAGGTGAGGGAAGAAGAGTACCAGGTGAGGGAAGGAGAGTACCAGGTGAGGGAAGGAGAGTACCAGGTGAGGGAAGGAGAGTACCAGGTGAGGGAAGGAGAGTACCAGGTGAGGGAAGGAGAGTACCAGGTGAGGGAAGGAGAGTACCAGGTGAGGGAAGGAGAGTACCAGGTGAGGGAAGGAGAGTACCAGGTGAGGGAAGGAGAGTACCAGGTGAGGGAAGGAGAGTACCAGGTGAGGGAAGAAGAGTACCAGGTGAGGGAAGGAGAGTACCAGGTGAGGGAAGGAGAGTACCAGGTGAGGGAAGGAGAGTACCAGGTGAGGGAAGGAGAGTACCAGGTGAGGGAAGAAGAGTACCAGGTGAGGGAAGGAGAGTACCAGGTGAGGGAAGAAGAGTACCAGGTGAGGGAAGGAGAGTACCAGGTGAGGGAAGGAGAGTACCAGGTGAGGGAAGGAGAGTACCAGGTGAGGGAAGGAGAGTACCAGGTGAGGGAAGGAGAGTACCAGGTGAGGGAAGGAGAGTACCAGGTGAGGGAAGGAGAGTACCAGGTGAGGGAAGGAGAGTACCAGGTGAGGGAAGGAGAGTACCAGGTGAGGGAAGGAGAGTACCAGGTGAGGGAAGGAGAGTACCAGGTGAGGGAAGAAGAGTACCAGGTGAGGGAAGGAGAGTACCAGGTGAGGGAAGGAGAGTACCAGGTGAGGGAAGGAGAGTACCAGGTGAGGGAAGGAGAGTACCAGGTGAGGGAAGGAGAGTACCAGGTGAGGGAAGGAGAGTACCAGGTGAGGGAAGGAGAGTACCAGGTGAGGGAAGGAGAGTACCAGGTGAGGGAAGGAGAGTACCAGGTGAGGGAAGGAGAGTACCAGGTGAGGGAAGGAGAGTACCAGGTGAGGGAAGGAGAGTACCAGGTGAGGGAAGGAGAGTACCAGGTGAGGGAAGGAGAGTACCAGGTGAGGGAAGGAGAGTACCAGGTGAGGGAAGAAGAGTACCAGGTGAGGGAAGGAGAGTACCAGGTGAGGGAAGGAGAGTACCAGGTGAGGGAAGAAGAGTACCAGGTGAGGGAAGGAGAGTACCAGGTGAGGGAAGGAGAGTACCAGGTGAGGGAAGGAGAGTACCAGGTGAGGGAAGGAGAGTACCAGGTGAGGGAAGGAGAGTACCAGGTGAGGGAAGGAGAGTACCAGGTGAGGGAAGGAGAGTACCAGGTGAGGGAAGGAGAGTACCAGGTGAGGGAAGAAGAGTACCAGGTGAGGGAAGGAGAGTACCAGGTGAGGGAAGGAGAGTACCAGGTGAGGGAAGAAGAGTACCAGGTGAGGGAAGGAGAGTACCAGGTGAGGGAAGGAGAGTACCAGGTGAGGGAAGGAGAGTACCAGGTGAGGGAAGAAGAGTACCAGGTGAGGGAAGGAGAGTACCAGGTGAGGGAAGGAGAGTACCAGGTGAGGGAAGGAGAGTACCAGGTGAGGGAAGGAGAGTACCAGGTGAGGGAACTGGAAGATATGCAGTTAGAGGACATCTTGAGGAAGAGGGAATGAGATGTAAGAAGATCTCAACGAGTGTTGAGGGAGGTTGTAGGGGTGTGCATGTAGATCTTGTAGAGCATAGAGGATTGTTGAGCTGAGTAAACATATAGAGAAGTGTAAGTAGGCTTTGGAGATAACTAGTGTTGGTGAATATATGTAACACCTGGGTATGTTTAGAGACGTTTCGCCCGCCAAGGAAGACATTTTTTTTTGTCATGGTTGGATTGAAAATACATGAGGTCGTCTATCTTCGTGAAGGTGTGATTTACTTTATAAACAAGAGTCTCCCCTTGTTGACACAATCACATCTAGATACGGGAGTGTGTCTTTTATTTCCTCCTCTGATGTAAGGTTAATTGATGTCTCTCTTCGATTTGTATCTCTCTGATTGAGGTCTTCCTGCAGTTTCTTGATGTCCATACATCTGGCTATGATATTCATGAAGTTATCTACATGACTGGGACAACTGATGCTGTTTGTAATGACGCTAGCAAATCTGGTTCAAAGTCTTCTGTAAGTAAGCTAGCTAGCACTCTACTAATCGGGTTACCCATTACCATGCCAAATTTCTGCCTGAAAAACAAACCTTGGAAGGAGAAGCAGATGTACAAGACACACAATTGCACAGTGAGCACTGCTGTACAGAACACACCGGACAATAAGATCGATAAAAATACTTGGCAGATGTGGACAGGTCGGGAGAGTTCTTCACTTTGCATGTAAGGGTTCAAGCTCTTGTGTGTCGGGTACTTTGTTGAAAACTTTGGTAACATCCAAGTTGACTGAAGTCTTGAGATATATGATGACGTCTTGAACTCTGTTATGTTGCCTGAGTGTGTGATGTACTAACAGTTGCCTGAGTGTGTGATGTACTAACAGTTGTCTGAGTGTGTGATGTACTAACAGTTGCCTGAGTGTTATGAACACAGTCTCCCTACGACCAGGTGTACATAGCAGCACTCCTCCACAGTCACCCACAAGCCCACACCACCTTGATTGTGCATCTCAACCCATATCCACCCCCACACCCATATTCTCTCCCACGCGCGCCCGCACGCCCACGTTAACGTGATGACAAGCCTCCACCAATACACAAACTCATGCTCTCTCTTTCTCTCCTCCAATGATTCTCTGAGTTAGATCAATTATATATATATATATATATATATATATATATATATATATATATATATATATATATATATATATATATATATATATATATATATATATATATATATATATATATATATATATATATATATATATATATATATATATATATATATATATATATATATATATATATATATATATATATATATATATATATATATATATATATATATATATATATATATATATATATATATATATACACTAATTTACAAATTCTAATCCTGTCAACGTTCACGACAGAGAACTCCTCTATCATTATCTTTATTGCGGGTAATATAAATTTGTACTTTATTGAATAAAAAACGACATGCATTGAGAGTAAAAAAAAAGAAGCGAAGCTTCAATCAGATGAGGTCTTAGAGATTTTATCAAACCACATGAATTTATTTTTCTGACGCCCGCAATTTGAGAGAACGTGTTCTAAACCTGAGTCATGCTCAAAGTGCTATATATAATAATCAACTTTCTTTTGAGAATGTAATTGTATCATATTGTATTTGTATCATAATTGTATCAAAACTGCATGTAAATACACTGTCAGCCTAACTATTGGCACTTCCAGCTGTGTATGTTTATGTATGCGTGTGTATGTATGCATGGTTATGTATGTATGCTAATATATATATATATATATATATATATATATATATATATATATATATATATATATATATATATATATATATATATATATATATATATATATATATATATATATATATATATATATATATATATATATATATGTTTATAACTCATAAAATTTCTATTTTTATGAGCTTAGGAAGTATGTTATAGCTGATTTTGCATTTCGAAGGTGTACAGCTGGTGTGAAACTGCTGATGGATGCCCGTCTTATGTTATAATGGGTGTCTTCTGAATATTAAGAAAGTGAGGATATATCTTGGTTGTGCCTTGTACATATGAGTAAGGCCACACATATCTCTTAATGTTAAAAACTGATGCCAGGTCCAGGTGAGACGAAGGTTGCTTCCTCAGTCCACACGGCATTGTAGGCAGTCCAAGAGAGTGGTGCATACTCGAAGTGAGGGCAAATTTGCTCCTCCAGAGTTTTCTAGAGTACTACGGGGTTTAGTGTTATCAGTTCCTACCACTGAACTTCAGATGAATATTCACGTTCACATTCATACACACACACACACACACACCCACCAGGATACCAGATCACGAGGAAAGATAGAAGGGGCAGAGGGGGAGGTGGGGTTGCTCTGCTTGTAAAAAACTGATGGAAATTCGAGAAAATGGAAGGTATAGATGAAATGGGAGAAAGAGATTACATAGTAGGTACACTTCAGTCTGGGGAACACAAGGTGGTCATTGCAGTGATGTATAATCCACCACAGAACTGCAGGAGGCCAAGAGAGGAATATGAAGAGCGCAACAGAGCAATGGTGGACACACTTGCTGAGGTGGCAAGAAGACCTCACTCCAGTAGAGCAAAGTTGCTGGTTATGGGGGATTTCAACCACAGGAAGATTGACTGGGAAAACCTGGAGTCACATGGGGGTCCCGAAACATGGAGAACCAAGATGTTGGATGTGGTGCTGGAAAACCTCATACACCAACATGTTAAGGACACTACCAGAGTGAGAGAGAAGGATGAACCAGCAAGATTGGATCTTGTGTTCACCCTGGGCAGTTCAGACATTGAGGACATCACATATGAGAGTCCCCTAGGAGCTAGTGACCACGAGGTTCTGTACTTTGAATACATAGTAGAGTTGCAAGTGGAGAGAGTAACAGGAGTTGAATGGGAAAAGCCAGACTATAAAAGAGGGGACTACATAGGGTTGAGGAACTTCCTGCAGGAGGTCCCGTGGGACAGAGAACTGGCAGGAAAGCCAGTAAATGAAATGATGGAATATGTAACAACAAAATGCAAGGAGGCAGTGGAAAGGTTTATTCCCAAGGGCAACAGAAACAACGGGAAGACCAGAACGAGCCTCTGGTTTACCCGACGGTGTAAGGAGGCAAAAACAAAGTGCAATAGAGAATGGAAAAAGTACAGAAGGCAGAGAACACAAGAAAATAGGGAGATCAGTCGCAGAGCCAGGAACGAGTACGCACAGGTAAGGAGGGAGGCCCAGCGACAGTATGAAAATGACATAGCATCGAAAATCAAGACTGACCCGATACTGTTGTATAGCCACATCAGGAGGAAGACAACTGTCAAAGACCAGGTGATCAGATTAAGGACAGAAGGGGGAGAACTCACAAGAAATGACCATCAGGTATGTGAGGAGCTAAACAGGAGATTTAAGGAAGTTTTTACAGTAGAGACAGGAAGGGCTGTGGGAAGTCAGCACAGAAGGGAACATCAAGAGGGAATATACCACCAAGTGTAGGATGACATACGAACAACCGAGGAGGAGGTGAAGAAACCGCTAAGTGACCTTGATACCTCAAAGGCGATGGGACCGGACAACATCTCCCCATGGATCCTTAGAGAAGGAGCAGAGAAGCTGTGCATGCCTCTAACCACAATCTTCAACACATCCCTTGAAACTGGGCAACTGCCTGAGAAATGGAAGACAGCAAATGTAGTCCCCATAGTTAAGAAAGGAAACAGAAACGATGCGCTAAACTACAGACCTGTGTCTCTGACATGTATTGTGTGCAAAGTCATGGAGAAGATTATCAGGAGGAGAGTGGTGGAACACCTGGAACGGAACAAGATTATAAATGAAAATCAGCATGGGTTCATGGAAGGCAAATCTTGTATCACAAACCTCATGGAGTTTTATGACAAGGTAACAGAAGTAAGACACGAGAGAGGGGGGTGGGTTGATTGCGTTTTCCTAGACTGCAGAAGGCCTTTGACACAGTTCCCCACAAGAGATTAGTGCAGAAGCTGGAGGATCAGGCGCATGTAACAGGGAGGGCACTGCAATGGATCAGGGAATACCTGACATGGAGGAAGCAACGAGTCATGGTACGTGAAGAGGTATCACAGTGGGCACCTCTGACGAGCGGGGTCCCACAGGGGTCAGTTCTAGGGCCAGTGCAATTTTTGATATATGCGAACGATATGATGGAAGGAATAGACTCTGAAGTGTCCCTATTCGCAGATGATGTGAAGTTGATGAGAAGAATTAAATCGGATGAGGATGAGGCAGGACTGCAAAGAGACCTGGACAGGCCGGGCATGTGGTCCAGAAACTGGCTTCTCGAATTCAATCCTGCCAAATGCAAAGTCATGAAGATTGGGGAGGGGCAAAGAAGACCGCAGACAGAGTATAGGCTAGGTGGACAAAGACTACAGACCTCACTCAGGAAGAAAGACCTCGGGGTGACCATAACACCGAGCACGTCACCGGAGGCACACATCAACCAAATAACTGCTGCAGCATACGGGCACCTGGCAAACCTGAGAATAGCGTTCCGATACCTTAATAAGGAATCGTTCAAGACACTGTACACTGTGTATGTTAGGCCCATACTGGAGTATGCAGCACCAGTCAGGAACCCACACCTGGTCAAGCACGTCAAGAAGTTAGAGAAAGTACAAAGGTTTTCAACAAGGCTAGTCCCAGAGATCAGGGGAATGTCGTTCGAGGAAATGTTGAGGGGAATCGGACTGACGACACTGGAGGACAGAAGGGTCAGGGGAGACATGATAACGACATACAAGATACTGCGGGGAATAAACAAGGAGGACAGAGATAGGATGTTCCAGAGAGGGGACACAGGAACAAGGGGTCACAACTGGAAGCTGAAGACTCAGGCGAGTCACAGGGACGTTAGGAAGTATTTCTTCAGTCATAGAGTCGTCAGGAAGTGGAATAGCCTAGCAAGTGAAGTAGTGGAGGCAGGAACCATACATAGTTTTAAGAAGAGGTATGACAAAGCTCAGGAAGCAGAGAGAGAGAGGACCTAGTAGCAATCAGTGAAGAGGGGGGGCCAAGAGCTGAGTCTCGACCCCTGCAACCACAATTAGGTGAGTAAAATTAGGTGAGTACACACACACACACACATACACACACACACGCACACACACACACACACACACACACACACACACACACACACACACACACACACACACACACACACACACGCACACACACACACACACACACGCACTCACACACACACACACGCACACACACACACACACACACACACACACACACACACACACACACACACACACACACACACACACACACACACACACACACACACACACACACACACACACACACACACACACACACACACACACACACACACACACACACACACACAGCGAAAGGAGACAAGGATGGAACCAGCAGAGGTCAGTCAGAGCAGAACAGAGCAGCAAGAGCAAGCACACACACAACTATCCTCAGAACCCCACAACCTATCACACCATCCCAACACACAATACAATCCATACCCACAGCTTCCACCCAACCCCCAACCATAGAATCACACAGTATGCTACCAGGTCTCCCACCCTCACAGGCCCCGCAAACCACAGTGTTGGAAAGGAAACTGAAGGTGTGGTACACAAACGCTGATGGAATAACAAACAAGTGGGAGGAGTGGCACGAAAGAGTCAAAGAGGCATCACCAGACATCATAGCAATCACAGAAACCAAGCTTACAGGTATGATAACAGATGCCATCTTTCCAACGGGATACCAGATCCTGAGGAAAGACAGAAGGAACGGGGGGGGGGGAGGAGTGGCATTGCTGATCAAACACCGATGGAATTTTGATGAGCTGGAGAGAGGAGACAGCGGAGGAGAAAGTGATTGCACAGCGAGAACGCTTCACTCTGGAGGTCCCAAGGTGATAATTGCAGTGATGTATAACCCACCACAGAACAGCAGGAGGCCAAGGCAAGAGTATGACGAGAGCAATAGAGCGATGGTTGACACACTGGCTGCAGTGGCCAGAAGAGCTCATACATGCAGGGCAAAGCTCCTGATCATGGGCGACTTTAACCACAAGGAGATCGAATGGGAGAACTTGGAGCCACATGGGGGCCAAGATACATGGAGGGCTAAGATGATGGAGGTGGTACTGGAAAACTTCATGTACCAACACGTAAGGGACACTACAAGAGAGAGAGGAGAGGATGAACCAGCAAGACTGGACTTAGTATTCACCTTGAGTAGTGCAGATATTGAGGACATCACATATGAAAGACCCCTTGGGGCCAGCGATCATGTGGTTTTGAGCTTCGAATACACAGTAGAGCTACAAGTGGAGGGGGAAGCAGGAAGGCCAGGACGAATGAAACCAAACTACAGGAAAGGGGACTACACAGGAATGAGGAACTTCCTGAATGAGGTTCAGTGGGACAGAGAACTGGCAGGGAAACCAGTTAATGAGATGATGGAATATGTAGTCACAATGTGCAAGGAGGCTGAGGAGAGGTTTGTACCCAAGGGTAACAGGAATAATGAAAAAGCCAGGATGAGCCCATGGTTCACTCAAAGATGCAAGGAGGCAAAAACCAAGTGTGCTAGGGAATGGAAGAAATATAGAAGGCAAAGGACCCAGGAGAATAAGGAGAGCAGTCGTAGAGCCAGAAACGAATATGCACAGATAAGAAGGGAGGCCCAACGTCAATATGAAAACGACATAGCAGCAAAAGCCAAATCTGACCCGAAGCTGTTATACAGCCACATCAGGAAGAAAACAACCGTCAAGGACCAGGTAATCAGGCTAAGGAAGGAAGGAGGAGAGACAACAAGAAATGACAGTGAAGTATGTGAGGAACTCAACAAGAGATTCAAAGAAGTGTTCACAGGAGACAGAAGGGGCTCCAGAAAGACGGAGAGGTGGGGTACACCACCATGTGCTGGACACAGTACACACAACCGAGGAAGAAGTGAAGAGGCTTCTGAGTGAGCTAGATACCTCAAAGGCAATGGGGCCAGATAACATCTCTCCATGGGTCCTGAGAGAGGGAGCAGAGGCGCTATGTGTACCCCTAACAACAATATTCAATACATCTATTGAAACAGGGAGATTGCCTGAGGCATGGAAGACAGCAAATGTGGTACCAATCTTTAAAAAAGGAGACAGACATGAAGCACTAAACTACAGACCAGTGTCACTGACATGTATAGGATGCAAAATCAAGGAAAAGATTGTCAGGAGAAGAATGGTGGAACATCTAGAAAGGAATGATCTCATCAACAGCAGCCAACATGGTTTCAGAGATGGGAAATCCTGTGTCACAAACCTACTGGAGTTCTATGACATGGTAACAGCAGTAAGACAAGAGAGAGAGGGGTGGGTGGATTGCATTTTCTTAGACTGCAAGAAGGCGTTTGACACAGTTCCACACAAGAGATTAGTGCAAAAACTGGAGGACCAAGCAGAAATAACAGGGAAGGCACTGCAATGGATCAGGGAATACTTGTCAGGAAGACAGCAGCGAGTAATGGTACGAGGCGAGGTGTCAGAGTGGGCACCTGTGACCAGCGGGGTCCCACAGGGGTCAGTCCTAGGACCAGTGCTGTTTCTGGTATTTGTGAACGACATGACGGAAGGAATAAACTCCGAGGTGTCACTGTTTGCAGATGACGTGAAGTTGATGAGAAGAGTTCATTCGATCGAAGACCAGGCAGAAATACAAACGGATCTGGACAGGCTGCAGACCTGGTCCAGCAACTGGCTCCTGGAGTTCAATCCCACCAAGTGCAAAGTCATGAGGATTGGGGAAGGGCAAAGAAGACCGCAGATGGAGTACAGTCTAGGGGGTCAGAGACTACAAACATCACTCAAGGAAAAAGATCTTGGGGTGAGTATAACACCAGGCACATCTGAAGAGCACATCAACCAAATAACTGCTGCAGCATATGGGCGCCTGGCAAACCTCAGAACAGCATTCCGACATCTTAATAAGGAATCGTTCAGGACCCTGTACACCGTGTACGTTAGGCCCATATTGGAGTATGCGGCACCAGTTTGGAACCCACACCTAGCCAAGCACGTAAAGAAACTAGAGAAAGTGCAAAGGTTTGCAACAAAACTGGTCCCAGAGTTAAGAGGTATGTCCTATGAGGAGAGGTTAAGGGAAATCAACCTGACGACACTGGAGGACAGGAGAGATAGGGGGGACGTGATAACGACTTACAAAACACTGAGAGGAATTGACAAGGTGGACAAAGACAGGATGTTCCAGAGACTGGACACAGTAACAAGGGGACACAGTTGGAAGTTGAAGACACAGATGAATCAAAGGGATGTTAGGAAGTATTTCTTTAGCCACAGAGTAATCAGGAAGTGGAATAGTTTGGGAAGCGATGTAGTGGAGTCAGGATCCATACATAGCTTTAAGCAGAGGTACGATAAAGCTCATGGTTCAGGGAGAGTGACCTAGTAGCGACCAGTGAAGAGGCGGGGCCAGGAGCTTGGGCTCGACCCCTGCAACCTCAACTAGGTGAGTACAACTAGGTGAGTACACACACACACACACACACACATATATATATACCTATATATATATATATATATATATATATATATATATATATATATGTATATATGTATATATATATATTTATATATATATATATATATATATATATATATGTACATATAAGATAGTAGAAGTGCCATGCTTAAACCAGGTCAACTATAAGATAGCAGTGGTGCCATGCTTACACCAGGTCAACTATAAGATAGCAGTGGTGCCATGCTTACACCAGGTCAACTATAAGATAGCAGTGGTGCCATGCTTACACTAGGTCAACTATAAGATAGTAGTGATGCCATGTTTACACCAGGTCAACTATAAGATAGTAGTGATGCCATGTTTACACCAGGTCAACTATAAGATAGTAGTGATGCCATGTTTACACCAGGTCAACTATAAGATAGTAGAAGTGCCATGTTTACACCAGGTCAACTATAAGATAGTAGAAGTGCCATGTTTACACCAGGTCAACTATAAGATAGTAGAAGTGCCATGTTTACACCAGGTCAACTATAAGATAGTAGAGGTGCCATGCTTACACCAGGTCAACTATAAGATAGTAGTGGTGCCATGCTTACACCAGGTCAACTATAAGATAGTAGTGGTGCCATGTTTACACCAGGTCAACTATAAGATAGTAGTGATGCCATGTTTACACCAGGTCAACTATAAGATAGTAGTGATGCCATGTTTACACCAGGTCAACTATAAGATAGTAGTGATGCCATGTTTACACCAGGTCAACTATAAGATAGTAGTGATGCCATGCTTACACCAGGTCAACTATAAGATAGTAGAAGTGCCATGTTTACACCAGGTCAACTATAAGATAGTAGTGATGCCATGTTTACACCAGGTCAACTATAAGATAGTAGTGATGCCATGTTTACACCAGGTCAACTATAAGATAGTAGTGATGCCATGTTTACACCAGGTCAACTATAAGATAGTAGTGATGCCATGCTTACACCAGGTCAACTATAAGATAGTAGAAGTGCCATGTTTACACCAGGTCAACTATAAGATAGTAGAGGTGCCATGCTTACACCAGGTCAACTATAAGATAGTAGAAGTGCCATGTTTACACCAGGTCAACTATAAGATAGCAGTGGTGCCATGCTTACACCAGGTCAACTATAAGATAGTAGTGGTGCCATGCTTACACCAGGTCAACTATAAGATAGCAGTGGTGCCATGCTTACACCAGGTCAACTATAAGATAGCAGTGGTGCCACGCTTACACCAGGTCAACGATAAGATAGCAGTGGTGCCATGCTTACACCAGGTCAACTATAAGATAACAGTGGTGCCATGCTTACACCAGATCAACTATAAGATAGCAGTGGTGCCATGCTTACACCAGATCAACTATAAGATAGCAGTGGTGCCATGCTTACACCAGGTCAACTATAAGATAACAGTGGTGCCTTGCTTACACCAGGTCAACTATAAGATAGCAGTGGTGCCATGCTTACACCAGGTCAACTGTAAGATAGCAGTGGTGCCATGCTTACACCAGGTCAACTATAGGAAAGCAGTGGTGCCATGCTTACACCAGGTCAACTATAGGATAGCAGTGGTGCCATGCTTACACCAGGTCAACTATAGGATAGCAGTGGTGCCATGCTTACACCAGGTCAACTATAGGATAGCAGTGGTGCCATGCTTACACCAGGTCAACTATAGGATAGCAGTGGTGCCATGCTTACACCAGGTCAACTATAGGATAGCAGTGGTGCCATGCTTACACCAGGTCAACTATAGGATAGCAGTGGTGACATGCTTACACCAGGTCAACTATAGGAAAGCAGTGGTGCCATGCTTACACCAGGTCAACTATAGGATAGCAGTGGTGCCATGCTTACACCAGGTCAACTATAGGATAGCAGTGGTGCCATGCTTACACCAGGAGGTCAACTATAGGAAAGCAGTGGTGCCATGCTTACACCAGGTCAACTATAGGATAGCAGTGGTGCCATGCTTACACCAGGTCAACTATAAGATAGCAGTGGTGCCATGCTTACACCAGGTCAACTATATACCTACATCGCCCTGTGAAAAAAAGGCTTCCGTGAAGCCTCCGTGAAAATATAGCGTCATATATCGTGATTCAGTGTATATCACAGTGGTACATAGTGTATATCACAGTGGTAAATAGTGTATATCACAGTGGTACATAGTATACATCACAGTGGTACAGAGTGTATATCACAGTGGTTCATAGTGTATATCACAGTGGTACATAGTGTATATCACAGTGGTACATAGTGTACATCACAGTGGTACATAGTGTATATCACAGTGGTACATAGTATACATCACAGAGGTACAGAGTGTATATCACAGTGGTTCATAGTGTATATCACAGTGGTAAATAGTGTATATCACAGTGTATATCACAGTGGTACATAGTGTATATCACAGTGGTACATAGTGTATATCACAGTGGTACATAGTGTATATCACAGTGGTACATAGTGTATATCACAGTGGTACATAGTGTATATCACAGTGGTACATAGTGTATATCACAGTGGTACATAGTGTATATCATGGTACATAGTGTATATCACAGTGGTACATAGTGTATATCATGGTACATAGTGTATATCACAGTGGTACATAGTGTATATCATAGTGGTACACAGTGTATAACACAGTGGTACATAGTGTATATCATGGTACATAGTGTATATCACAGTGGTACATAGTGTATATCACAGTGGTACACAGTGTATAACACAGTGGTACATAGTGTATATCACAGTGGTACATAGTATATATCACATTGGTACAGAGTGTATATCACAGTGGTACATAGTGTATATCACAGTGGTACATAGTGAATATCACAGTGGTACACAGTCTATATCACAGTGGTACATAGTGCATATCACAGTGGTACATAGTGTATATCACAGTGGTACACAGTGTATATCACAGTGGTACATAGTATACATCACAGTGGTACAGAGTGTATATCACAGTGGTTCATAGTGTATATCACAGTGGTAAATAGTGTATATCACAGTGTATATCACAGTGGTACATAGTGTATATCACAGTGGTACATAGTGTATATCACAGTGGTACATAGTGTATATCACAGTGGTACATAGTGTATATCACAGTGGTACATAGTGTATATCACAGTGGTACATAGTGTATATCATGGTACATAGTGTATATCACAGTGGTACATAGTGTATATCATGGTACATAGTGTATATCACAGTGGTACATAGTGTATATCACAGTGGTACACAGTGTATAACACAGTGGTACATAGTGTATATCAGGGTACATAGTGTATATCACAGTGGTACATAGTGTATATCACAGTGGTACACAGTGTATAACACAGTGGTACATAGTGTATATCACAGTGGTACATAGTATATATCACATTGGTACAGAGTGTATATCACAGTGGTACATAGTGTATATCACAGTGGTACATAGTGAATATCACAGTGGTACACAGTGTATATCACAGTGGTACATAGTGTATATCACAGTGGTACATAGTGTATATCACAGTGGTACACAGTGTATATCACAGTGGTACGTAGTGTATATCAGAGTGGTACACAGTGTATATCACAGCGGTAATAAGTGTATATCACAGTGGTACATAGTGTATATCACAGTGGTACATAGTGTATATAACAGTGGTACACAGTACATATCACTGTGGTATATAGTGTACATCACAGTGGTACATAGTGTATATCACAGTGGTACACAGTGTATATCACAGTAGTACATAGTGTATATCACAGTGGTACATATTGTATATCACAGTGGTACATAGTGTATATCACAGTGGTACATAGTGTATATCACAGTGGTACACAGTGTATATCACAGTGGTACATAGTGTATATCAGAGTGGTACACAGTGTATATCACAGTGGTACATAGTGTATATCACAGCGGTAATAAGTGTATATCACAGTGGTACATAGTGTATATCACAGTGGTACATAGTGTATATCACAGTGGTACATAGTGTATATCACAGTGGTACACAGTACATATCACAGTGGTATATAGTGTACATCACAGTGGTACATAGTGTATATCACAGTGGTACACAGTGTATATCACAGTGGTACATATTGTATATCACAGTGGTACACAGTGTATATCACAGTGGTACATAGTGTATATCACAGTGATACATAGTGAATATCACAGTGATACATAGTGTATATCACAGTGGTACATAGTGTATATAACAGTGATACATAGTGTATATCACAGTGATACATAGTGTATATCACAGTGGTACATAGTGTATATCACAGTGGTACATATTGTATATCACAGTGGTACAGAGTGTATATCACAGGGGTACATAGTGTATATCACAGTGGTACAGAATGTATATCACAGTGGTATGTAGTGTACATCACAGTGATGCATATTGTATATTACAGTGGTACACAGTGTATATCACAGTGGTACATAGTGTATATCACAGTGGTATACAGTGTATAACACAGTGGTACATAGTGTATATCAGAGTGGTGCATAGTGTATTTCACAGTGGTACACAGTGTATATCACAGTGGTACATAGTGTATTTCACAGTGGTACACAGTGTATATCACAGTGGTACATAGTGTATATCAGAGTGGTACATAGTGTATTTCACAGTGGTACACAGTGTATATCACAGTGGTACATAGTGTATATCAGAGTGGTACATAGTGTATTTCACAGTGGTACACAGTGTACATCAAAGTGGTACATAGCGTATATCACAGTGGTATACAGTGTATAACACAGTGGTACATAGTGTATATCAGAGTGGTACATAGTGTATTTCACAGTGGTACATATTGTATATCACAGTGGCACACAGTGTATATCACAGTGGTACATAGTGTATATCACAGTGGTACATAGTGTATATCACAGTGATACATAGTGTATATCACAGTGGTACACAGTGTATATCACAGTGGTACATAGTGTATATCACAGTGGTACATAGTGTGCATCACAGTGGTACACAGTGTATATCACAGTGGTACACAGTGTATATCACAGTGGTACATAGTGTACATCACAGTGGTACATAGTGTATATCACAGTGGTACATAGTGTATATCACAGTGGTACACAGTGCATATCACAGTGGTACATAGTGTATATCACAGTGGTACACAGTGTATATCACAGTGATACATAGTGTATATCACAGTGGCACACAGTGTATATCACAGTGGTACATAGTATATATCACAATGGTACATAGAGTATCACAGTGGTACACAGTGTATATCACAGTGGTACATAGTGTATATCACAGTGGTACATAGAGTATCACAGTGGTACACAGTGTATATCACAGTGGTATATAGTGCATATCACAGGGGTACATAGTGTATATCACAGTGGTACATAGTGTACATCACAGTGGTACACAGTGTATATCACAGTGGTACACAGTGTATATCACAGTGGTACATAGTGTACATCACAGTGGTACATAGTGTATATCACAGTGGTACATAGTGTATATCAGAGAGGTACATAATGTATATCACAGTGGTACACAGTGCATATCACAGTTGTTGACAGTGTATATCACAGTGGTACACAGTGTATATCACAGTGGTACATAGTGTATATCACAGTGGTACATAGTGTATATCACAGTGGTACATAGTATACATCACAGTGGTACACAGTGTATATCACAGTGGTACACAGTGTATATTACAGTGGTACATAGTGTATATCACAGTGGTACATAGTGTATATCACAGTGGTACATAGTGTATATCACAGTGGTACATAGTGTACTTCACAGTGGTACACAGTGTATATCACAGTGGTACATAGTGTATATCACAGTGGTACACAGTGTATTTCACAGTGGTACATAGTGCATATCACAGTGGTACACAGTGTATATCACAGTGGTACATAGTGTATATCACAGTGGTACATAGTGCATATCACAGTGGTACATAGTGCATATCACAGTGGTACACAGTGTATATCACAGTGGTACATAGTGTAGCTAGTGCTACAGCTAGTGCTACAGCTAGTGCTACAGCTAGTCCTACAGCTAGTGCTACAGCTAGTGCTAC
Source organism: Cherax quadricarinatus (assembly GCF_038502225.1). Lineage (NCBI taxonomy): Eukaryota > Metazoa > Arthropoda > Malacostraca > Decapoda > Parastacidae > Cherax > Cherax quadricarinatus. The sequence goes on from NC_091317.1 coordinate 11,469,539, forward strand.
AGCTAGTGCTACAGCTAGTGCTACAGCTAGTGCTGCAGCTAGTGCTACAGCTAGTCCTACAGCTGGTGGTACAGCTAGTGCTACAGCTAGTCCTACAGCTAGTGCTACAGCCAGTGCTACAGCTAGTGCTACAGCTGGAGGTACAGCTAGTGCTGCAGCTAGTCCTACAGCTAGTGCTACAGCTAGTGCTACAGCTAGTCCTACAGCGAGTGCTGCAGCTAGTGCTACAGCTAGTGCTACAGCTGGTGGTACAGCTAGTGTTACAGCTAGTGCTACAGCTAGTGCTACAGCTAGTGCTACAGCTGGAGGTACAGCTAGTGCTACAGCTAGTCCTACAGCGAGTGCTACAGCTAGTGCTACAGCTGGTGGTACAGCTAGTGTTACAGCTAGTGCTACAGCTAGTGGTACAGCTGGTGATACAGCTAGTGTTACAGCTAGTGCTACAGCTGGTGGTACAGCTAGTGTTACAGCTACTGCTTCAGCTAGTGCTACAGCTAGTGCTACAGCTTGTGGTACAGCTAGTGTTACAGCTAGTGCTACAGCTAGTGTTACAGCTAGTGCTACAGCTATTGCTACAGCTAGTGCTACAGCTAGTGCTACAGCTAGTGATACAGCTAGTGCTACAGCTAGTGCTACAGCTAGTCCTACAGCTAGTGCTACAACTAGTCCTACAGCTAGTCCTGCAGCTAGTCCTACAGCTAGTGCTACAGCTAGTGCTACAGCTAGTGCTACAGCTAGTGCTACAGCTAGTGCTAGAGCTGGTGGTACAGCTAGAGTTACAGCTATTGCTACAGCTAGTGCTACAGCTAGTGCTACAGCTACTGCTACAGTTAGTGCTACAGCTAGTGATACAGCTAGTGATACAGCTAGTGCTACAGCTAGTGCTACAGCTAGTCCTACAGCTAGTACTACAGCTAATCCTACAGTTAGTGCTACAGCTAGTCCTACAGCTAGTGCTACAGCTAGTGCTACAGGTAGTCCTACAGCTAGTCCTACAGCTAGTCCTACAGCTAGTGCAGCAGCTAGTGCTAAAGCTAGTGCTACAGCTAGTGCTACAGCTAGTCCTACAGCTAGTGTTACAGCTAGTGTTACAGCTAGTCCTACAGGTAGTGCTACAGCTAGTGCTACAGCTAGTCCTACAGCTAGTGCTACAGCTAGTGCTACAGCTAGTGCTACAGCTAGTGCTTCAGCTAGTGCTACAGCTAGTCCTATAGCTAGTGCTATAGCTAGTGCTACAGCTAGTGCTACAGCTAGTACTACAGCTGGTGGTACAGCTAGTGTTACAGCTAGTGCCACAGCTAGTGCTACAGCTCGTGCTACAGCTATTGCTACAGCTAGTCCTACAGCTAGTCCTACAGCTAGTCCTACAGCTAGTGCTACAGCTAGTGCTACAGCTAGTCCTACAGCTAGTGTTACAGCTAGTGTCACAGCTAGTCCTACAGCTAGTGCTACAGCTAGTGCTACAGCTAGTCCTACAGCTAGTGCTACAGCTAGTGCTACAGCTAGTGCTACAGCTAGTGCTTCAGCTAGTGCTACAGCTAGTCCTATAGCTAGTGCTACAGCTAGTGCTACAGCTAGTGCTACAGCTAGTACTACAGCTTGTGGTACAGCTAGTGTTGCAGCTAGTGCCACAGCTAGTGCTACAGCTAGTGCTACAGCTAGTGCTACAGCTAGTCCTGTAGCTAGTGGTACAGCTAGTGCTACAGCTAGTGCTACAGCTAGTGCTACAGCTGGTGGTACAGCTAGTCCTACAGCTAGTGTTACAGCTAGTGCCACAGCTAGTCCTACAGCTAGTGCTACAGCTAGTGCTACAGCTAGTCCTACAGCTAGTCCTACAGCTAGTCCTACAGCTAGTGCTACAGCTAGTGCAGCAGCTAGTGCTACAGCTAGTGCTACAGCTAGTGCTACAGCTAGTCCTACAGCTAGTGTTACAGCTAGTGTTACAGCTAGTCCTACAGCTAGTGCTACAGCTAGTGCTACAGCTAGTGCTACTGCTAGTGCTACAGCTAGTGCTTCAGCTAGTGCTACAGCTAGTCCTATAGCTAGTGCTACAGCTAGGGCTACAGCTAGTGCTACAGCTAGTACTACAGCTGGTGGTACAGCTAGTGTTACAGCTAGTGCCACAGCTAGTGCTACAGTTAGTGCTACAGCTAGTGCTACAGCTAGTCCTATAGCTAGTGGTACAGCTAGTGGTACAGCTAGTGCTACAGCTAGTGCTACAGCTGGTGGTACAGCTAGTGCTACAGCTAGTGCTACAGCTAGTGCTACAGCTAGTCCTACAGCTAGTGCTACAACTTGTCATACAGCTAGTCCTACAGCTAGTGCTACAGCTAGTGCTACATCTAGTGCAGCAGCTAGTGCTACAGCTAGTGCTACAGCTAGTGCTACAGCTAGTGCTACAGCTAGTGCTACAGCTGGTGGTACAGCTAGTGCTGCAGCTAGTGCTACAGCTAGTGCTACAGCTAGTGCTACAGCTAGTCCTATAGCTAGTGCTACAGTTAGTGCTACAGCTAGTGCTACAGCTAGTGCTACAGCTGGTGGTACAGCTAGTGTTACAGCTAGTGCTACACTTGTGCTACAGCTAGTGCTACAGCTAGTGCTACAGCTAGTGTTACAGCTAGTGCTACAGCTAGTGCTACAGCTAGTGCTACAGCTACTCCTACAGCTAGTGCTACAGCTAGTGCTACAGCTAGTGCTACAGCTAGTGCTACAGCTAGTCCTACAGCTAGTCCTACAGCTAGTGCTACAGCTAGTGCTGCAGCTAGTGCTACAGCTAGTGCTACAGCTAGTGCTACAGCTAGTGCTACAGCTATTGCTACAGCAAGTGCTACAGCTACTCCTACAGCTAGTGCTGCAGCTAGTGCTACAGCTAGTGCTACAGCTATTGCTACAGCTAGTGCTACAGCTAGTCCTACAGCTAGTGCTACAGGTTCTCCTACAGCTAGTGCTTCAGCTAGTGCTACAGCTAGTGGTACAGCTAGTGCTACAGCTGGTGGTACAGCTAGTGTTTCAGCTTGTGCTACAGCTAGTGCTACAGCTAGTGCTACAGCTAGTGCTACAGCTAGTCCTATAGCTAATGCTACAGCTACTCCTACAGCTAGTGCTACAACTAGTGCTACAGCTAGTGCTACAGCTAGTGCTGGAGCTAGTCCTACAGCTAGTGCTACAGCTAGTGCTACAGCTAGTGTTACAGCTAGTGCTACAGCTAGTCCTACAGCTAGTGCTACAGCTACTCCTACAGCTAGTGCTACAGCTGGTGCTACAGCTAGTGCTACAGCTAGTGCTACAGCTAGTCCTACAGCTAGTGCTACAGCTTGTCTTACAGCTAGTCCTACAGCTAGTGCTACAGGTAGTGCTACAGCTAGTGCTGCAGCTAGTCCTACAGCTAGTCCTACAGCTAGTGCTACAGCTAGTGCAGCAGCTAGTCCTACTGCTAGTGCTACAGCTAGTGCTACAGTTAGTCCTACAGCTAGTCCTACAGCTAGTGCTACAGCTAGTGCTACAGCTAGTGGTACAGCTAGTGCTACAGGTAGTCCTACAGCTAGTGCTACAGCTAGTGATACAGCTAGTGCTACAGCTAGTGTTACAGCTAGTGCTACAGCTAGTGCTACAGCTAGTCCTATAGCTAGTGCTACAGCTAGTGCTACAGCTAGTGCTACAGCTAGTGCTACAGCTAGTCCTACAGCTAGTCCTACAGCTAGTGCTACAGCTAGTGCTACAGCTAGTCCTACAGCTAGTGTTACAGCTAGTGTCACAGCTAGTATTACAGCTAGTGCTACAGCTAGTGCTACAGCTAGTCCTACAGCTAGTGCTACAGCTAGTGCTACAGGTAGTGCTACAGCTAGTGCTTCAGCTAGTGCTACAGCTAGTTCTATAGCTAGTGCTACAGCTAGTGCTACAGCTAGTGCTACAGCTAGTACTACAGCTTGTTGTACAGCTAGTGTTGCAGCTAGTGCCACAGCTAGTGCTACAGCTAGTGCTACAGCTAGTGCTACAGCTAGTCCTGTAGCTAGTGGTACAGCTAGTGCTACAGCTAGTGCTACAGCTAGTGCTACAGCTGGTGGTACAGCTAGTCCTACAGCTAGTGTTACAGCTAGTGCCACAGCTAGTCCTACAGCTAGTGCTACAGCTAGTGCTACAGCTAGTCCTACAGCTAGTCCTACAGCTAGTCCTACAGCTAGTGCTACAGCTAGTACAGCAGCTAGGGCTACAGCTAGTGCTACAGCTAGTCCTACAGCTAGTCCTACAGCTAGTGTTACAGCTAGTGTTACAGCTAGTCCTACAGCTAGTGCTACAGCTAGTGCTACAGCTAGTGCTACAGCTAGTGCTACAGCTAGTGCTTCAGCTAGTGCTACAGCTAGTCCTATAGCTAGTGCTACAGCTAGGGCTACAGCTAGTGCTACAGCTAGTACTACAGCTGGTGGTACAGCTAGTGTTACAGCTAGTGCCACAGCTAGTGCTACAGTTAGTGCTACAGCTAGTGCTACAGCTAGTCCTATAGCTAGTGGTACAGCTAGTGGTACAGCTAGTGCTACAGCTAGTGCTACAGCTGGTGGTACAGCTAGTGCTACAGCTAGTGCTACAGCTAGTGCTACAGCTAGTCCTACAGCTAGTGCTTCAGCTTGTCCTACAGCTAGTCCAACAGCTAGTGCTTCAGCTAGTGCTACAGCTAGTGCTGCTACTAGTCCTACAGCTAGTGCTACAGCTAGTCCTACGGCTAGTCCTACAGCTAGTCCTACAGCTAGTCCTACAGCTAGTGCTACAGCTAGTGCAGCAGCTAGTGCTACAGCTAGTGCTACAGCTAGTGCTACAGCTAGTGCTACAGCTAGTGCTACAGCTGGTGGTACAGCTAGTGCTGCAGCTAGTGCTACAGCTAGTGCTACAGCTAGTGCTACAGCTAGTCCTATAACTAGTGCTACAGCTAGTGCTACAGCTAGTGCTACAGCTAGTGCTACAGCTGGTGGTACAGCTAGTGTTACAGCTAGTGCTACACTTGTGCTACAGCTAGTGCTACAGCTAGTGCTACAGCTGGTGGTGCAGCTAGTGTTACAGCTAGTGCTACAGCTAGTGTTACAGCTAGTGCTACAGCTAGTGCTACAGCTAGTGCTACAGCTACTCCTACAGCTAGTGCTACAGCTAGTGCTACAGCTAGTGCTACAGCTAGTGCTACAGCTAGTCCTACAGCTAGTCCTACAGCTAGTGCTACAGCTAGTGCTGCAGCTAGTGCTACAGCTAGTGCTACAGCTAGTGCTACAGCTAGTGCTACAGCTATTGCTACAGCTAGTGCTACAGCTACTCCTACAGCTAGTGCTGCAGCTAGTGCTACAGCTAGTGCTACAGCTATTGCTACAGCTAGTGCTACAGCTAGTCCTACAGCTAGTGCTACAGGTTCTCCTACAGCTAGTGCTACAGCTAGTGCTACAGCTAGTGGTACAGCTAGTGCTACAGCTGGTGGTACAGCTAGTGTTTCAGCTTGTGCTACAGCTAGTGCTACAGCTAGTGCTACAGCTAGTGCTACAGCTAGTCCTATAGCTAATGCTACAGCTACTCCTACTGCTAGTGCTACAACTAGTGCTACAGCTAGTGCTACAGCTAGTGCTGGAGCTAGTCCTACAGCTAGTGCTACAGCTATTGCTACAGCTAGTGCTACAGCTAGTGCTACAGCTAGTCCTACAGCTAGTGCTACAGCTACTCCTACAGCTAGTGCTACAGCTGGTGCTACAGCTAGTGCTACAGCTAGTGCTACAGCTAGTCCTACAGCTAGTGCTACAGCTTGTCTTACAGCTAGTCCTACAGCTAGTGCTACAGCTAGTGCTACAGCTAGTGCTGCAGCTAGTCCTACAGCTAGTCCTACAGCTAGTGCTACAGCTAGTGCAGCAGCTAGTCCTACTGCTAGTGCTACAGCTAGTGCTACAGTTAGTCCTACAGCTAGTCCTACAGCTAGTGCTACAGCTAGTGCTACAGCTAGTGGTACAGCTAGTGCTACAGGTAGTCCTACAGCTAGTGCTACAGCTAGTGATACAGCTAGTGCTACAGCTAGTGTTACAGCTAGTGCTACAGCTAGTGCTACAGCTAGTCCTATAGCTAGTGCTACAGCTAGTGCTACAGCTAGTGCTACAGCTAGTGCTACAGCTAGTGCTACAGCTAGTGCTACAGCTAGTCCTACAGCTAGTCCTACAGCTCGTGCTACAGCTAGTGCTACAGCTCCTCAGGGTGCTAGTGTTGTCCTGGAAGACAGTGCTCCACAGGGTGCTAGTGTTGTCCTGGAGGACAGTGCTCCACAGGGTGCTAGTGTTGTCCTGGAGGACAGTGCTTCACTGGGTGCTAGTGTTATCCTGGAGGACAGTGCTCCACAGGGTGCTAGTGTTGTCCTGGAGGACGCTGCACCAAATGGAGACAGTGGCCCGTTGATGAAACAGGTAAAGACAACGCTATTCAACTTCTCAGAGGTACAAAATAACGATAATTCTGGAGATGGAACAAAAGGAAGAAGGGGATGATACCTCAGGGAATAATATTGACACATTACCAGTAAAAACTGGTGGAAGCACTGATGGCCATACAGGGGCGGTAGATTGAGGGCAAAGAGAAAAAAAAATGTATCAGCAGTGAACGTAACCACAAAAAAAAAAAAATCCTAGAAAACAAAATTCCGATCTATGCAAATTCTATGCCTTGGGTATCTTCAGGCATGTATATCTGGTGAAACAGGTGGGCTGCATCCACATGACAACAGGAGGGTGCAACTCCCCTTCTTGTAATTTATTTCACCCCGAAATGTGTCACTCGTCACTCCATGAAAGTAAATGCTACATCGTATACTGTCAGTCACATCATCAAAAGGGGACAAGAAGACACAGACCAGCCACACTATAGGAAACAAAAGAAGGGAGCCATAACCTCTCCAGAGAAGGAGATTTATTAGTGCCAGGAAGGAAAAAGAACTGGCAAGTAATGACAGAAATCTTACTCCAACTGAAAACACTTCTGGAGCAGAGGCATAGTCACTGGCCTCCACTCCAGGACAACAGATATTAGAACAAGCAAATAAAACCCCCCTAAATTCCATCAATATAACGACATTTGTCTTTGAAAACATTCAGGGTCTAAAGTCGTCAACAAATAACAAAATTCCTTACGTCAAGGGATTGCTCACGGAGTTAAATGCAATGTTTGCAGCTTCTCAGAGACCCACACAAATGATCATTTTGACAACGAAATATGGATCCTAGGTTATAACCTATTCAGATGCGAAAGACTAAACGGGCAAGAAGGGAGAGTTGGCTTGTATGTCACAGAGTCGCTCATTTGCTCAGAACTACTGAACACCTCAAATAATGTAGATAAAGTTTTGGCAGTAAAGACTGAAAACCAAAACCTTGTCATTGTGGTTGTATACAAGTCTGTGGATGCAACTTTCCAGCAATTCCAGGAACAGCTTTTGAAAATTGACCATTGTCTAAAAAATCTCCCAACTTCTACCCCAAACATCTTGCTACTAGGTGATTTCAACTTGAAATACCTAAAATGGAGGAGTATAGCAGCTCAGATGAAAATTCACACACACACGAGCTATTAAATCTCTGCACCACATTCACCTTAAACCAGCACATATTAGAGCCTACAAGACTAGAAAATACGCTGGACCTCATCTTCACTAACAACGACGATCTGATACATAATATAACCGTATCAAAGACAATAAACTCAGATCACAACATAATAGAGGTACAGACATGTATGCACAGCAAAATGTGATCAGTTATGAGGGTGTCTTCACAAAATTCAACTTCAATAACAAAAACATACAATGGGAACAAGTCAACCATGTCCTAAATGAAACAAGCTGGGAATATATCCTAAACAACACGGATCCTGACCTTTGCCTAGAAAAAAATTAACTCTCCGGTTCTTGAGGTCTGCTTAAGGCACATTCCATTAAGACAAAGAGAAGATGTTAACTAGAAAGAGAGAGACACTCCCTATACAGATGAAGGCGAAGAATCACAGAGCTGCTGAGTGGGGCCAATATATCTGAAATAAGAAGGGAGGCACTGGTCAGTGAAATATCAAATATCGAACTTAAGCTTAAGGAATCTTAAAGGAGAAAAGAATATCAGGAAGAACTGAAAGCCATAAAGGAAACTGAAAAAAAAATACTTCTTCTCTTATGCCAATTCTAAGGGAATAAGAACATCCAGTATTGGGCCCATGCTTAGGTAAGTTGGGACGTACACAGATGACAGCCAAGAAATGAGATAATAAAGTCCCAGTATGACTCAGTGTTTAGCGAGCCGTTACCCAGACTAAAGGTCGACAATCTAAATGAATTCTTTATGAACGAGACTCAAAATCTGGTCTTCTCAAAAATCTTTGATATTATTCTAACACTGTGAAAATTTGAAAAGTCAATAAATGACATGCCCATGCACTCTGTCCTAGGCCGAGACTTATGGAACTCCGTGTTCATCAAGAACTGCAAGAAGCCCCAGTAACGTGCCTTCAGCATTCTATGGAGAAGGAGCATGGACACAGGGGTCATTCCACACTCACTAAAAACAACAGACATAGCCCCACTCTACAAAGGTGGCAGTAAATCAATTGAAAAGAACTACAGACCGATAGCAC